>NW_010527373.1:0-267 GCF_000687285.1 Phaethon lepturus
ATGTTCCCCTCCTTCAATTCGATGTTCCCCTCCTTCAATTCGATGTTCCCCTCCTTCAGTTCGATGTTCTCCTCCTTCAATTTGATGTTCTCCTGGTTCAGTTTGATTTTTCCTCATTTAATCTGATTTTTTTCTCCTTTAACTTCACTTTCTCTCCTTTAATTCTATCTTTTCATCCTTTCGTTTTATTTTTCCCTCCTTCAATTCGATTTTCTTCTCCTTTAATGTCAATTTCTCCTCCTCTAATCTGATTTTCTCGAGGCTCTC
>NW_010527374.1:0-798 GCF_000687285.1 Phaethon lepturus
AATCCGAAGCACAGGGAAAACAACAGCGGCTTAAGAGCTCCTTTTAGAAACAAGAATCAAGCGGCCTGAGCCTGTTCCTTGTAATCCCCCGCAATCGCATTTCACCTTCTGCGGCTGCTGGGCTTACGCAACCAGCCACTGGCCCAGGCCAGCCTGGGGGCTGCTCCCTTGGGGTGCAGGTTAAGGTCGTGCGAGGAGATGGCCCCGGCAGTGGGACGGAGATGTCACCTTTCGGGGCTGGGTTGGAGGAGGAGCACGAGGTGCCCCCAAAACCCTGAAGGTCCCCTCTTTGTCCTGGTATACGAACCGTCACCCCTCGCAGCGCAGGGACACGCCGGGGAACTGCGCAGCCCAGCCCACGGGAAGGGTCTGCGTCTGCGAGCAGCCGTGCCACGTCCTCCGCGCGGAGCTTGCCCCCTCGCTCCCTCCCGGAGGGTTTTGCTCTGACCCTCCGGTCCCAGGGACAGGGATGGAAATGCCCAATTGAAACCCAATTAAGAAATGTTTCTAAATTAGAGAACACAGAGGTGGGGGGAGCCTGTTGGTAAAGGTGTCACCCTGCCAGCCCTGGGACCCAAGGGTGCTGGTTCCCTGGGTAAAGCTCAACTCAGGTTTATATGGGGCAGTTTGGGGCCCAAATTTGCCTCTTTCCAGGACAAGGCTTGAGAGAGGTATGTGGAGGGAGCATCCAGCCCTAGAAACTTTGGGTGATGCCGAATTTGGGCGAACCATCCCATCTTCCCTGCTCTTCTGCTGGGGATTTGCATGGGTACAAGGGCTCGGGGCCAGCCGGGGCCT
>NW_010527375.1:0-2070 GCF_000687285.1 Phaethon lepturus
GTGAGGAGTCCTCCCCCTGAGGAGGAACGAGTGGCAGAAACAACGTGGGATGAACTGACCCTAACCCCCATTCTCTTTCCCCCTGTGCCGCTTGGGGGAGGGAAAGGTAGAGAAATAGGGAGTGAAATTGAGCCCAGGAAGAAGGGAGGGGTGGGGTGAAAGTGTTTTTAAGATTTAGTTCTCATTACCCTACTCTGATTTGATTGGCAATAAATTAAATTTCCCCAAGTTAAGTCTGTTTTGCCTGTGACGGTAATTGCTGAATGATCTCTCCCTGTCCTTATCTTGAACTACAAGCCTTTCATTATATTTTCTCTCCCCTGTCCAGCTGAGAAGGGGAGTAATAGAGCAGCTTTGGTGCGCACCTGACGTCTAGCCAAGGTCAATCCACCACACCTTAACATACGTTAAAGCTATATTAATCTTTATTTATTCTTGGATATTATATAAACCGATGAACTGTGGTTTAATATTTCCAAAAGTACCTGTGTTATAGAAGTCTGTGTTGCACCTGCACATTTATTATTTAAGAGGATCATTTGAGGAAAATTAGTATTTAGATCAGATTAATCTTGAACTGTGTCAGATTGGTGTAAAGATCAACTTGGGGTCATGATCACAGTAAATGAGGTTGTGACTGCACTTTCACTACTGGAATCTGATCATAAATTATATCTCCTTACCATTTTTGCAGTCATTATGCATATTGACCATAATGTGTTTTGTGTTTTCTGATAAGAATATGCTTTGGGTAAGAGAGGGTACAGCTGGGTCCTCTGCTCTTCTTCATTTCTTGATAAAGCTTGGTTCACTTTGGAAGTGGAGCAGTGTAGTTTAATGTTTGAAAACTGTCTCTAATACCCTTGTTTAAATAAGAGAATTGTTGCTTAGTTTTGAAAAGCTCATTTTGAGTTGCACTTCTAATGGTCAAAAACAAAAAGGGAATGCCAGATATTCTGGTGACTGATTAAAAAAAGCATTAGAAAGAATGTAAATTTGGGGTCTTATTCCTGGATGTGTAGAGCTGGAAGTGAAACTGAGCACTTCCATGAAGTGAGTTTCTATTCTCCCCACCACCACCTTGATTCCTGAGAGTTCAAATTTTAGTGACTCACAGCATATGTGACTTAGACTAGATATCAGGAAAAAAATTCTTTACTGAGAGGTTGATCAATCATTGGAACAGGCTGCCCAGGGAGGTGGTGGAGTCACCATCACTGAAAGTGTTCAAAAAACGTGTAGACGTGGTAGTTCAGGATATGGTTTAGTGGGCATGGTGGTATTGGGTTGATGGTTGGACTTGATGATCTTAAAGGTCTTTTCCAACCTTAATGATTCTGTGATTCTGTGACATTTTGGACACGTAACTTCACAGAGGAGAGGTCATCTTTTACTGGAAATTCTGTCTCTGGGTGATGCCTTTATAGGTCAGAGGAAGAGTTTTCACTCCAAAGCATAAGGCTCCCCTCAAAACATGGAAATGACCAGGACTTTTAAAGGCTAGTTATAACATAGAATCACAGACTCATAAAATAGTTTGGGTTGGAAAGGCCCTACAAAGCCCCACCCCCCCTGCCATGAGCAAGGACATCTTTCACTAGATCAGGTTGCTCAAAGCCCTGTCCAACCTGACCTTGAACACTTCCAATGATGAGGCATCCACAGCTTCTCTGGGCAACATGTTCCAGTGTCTCACCACCCTCATCGTAAATAATTTCTTCCTTATATCTAGTCTAAATCAACCCTCTTTCAGTTTAAAACCATTGCCCCTGTCACTAAAGGCCCTGGCAAAAAGTCTTTCTCTGTCTTTCTTCTAAGACCCCTTAACATATTGAAAGGCTGTAATAAGGTCTCCCCAAAGCCTTCTCTTCTCCAGGCTGGAAAGCCCCAACTCGCTCAACCTTTCTTCATAAGGAGAGGTGTTCCATGGAGAATCTCCAACCCTTATTGGATGTCGGGGTGAACATTGCCACCAAGGATGAGGAAAAGGCTGAGGTACTTAATGCCTTCTTTGCCTCAGTCTTTAATAGTCAGACCAAGTATCCTCAGTGTATTCAGCTCCCTGAGCTG
>NW_010527376.1:0-4597 GCF_000687285.1 Phaethon lepturus
CACAGCACTTCACAAGCCGTCGTGTTCTGGCTTTTAAACGACAGCTCCCGGCGGGGGCTTCCCCTCGCCAGGACAGCCGGTGTGGGAACGCGGGACAGCCCCGGCTCCCGGGATAAATCTGCCACGCAAGCGTGCCAGCGGACGGGGACGACTTCCATCCATCCTCGGCTGCTCCGTGCCCTGCTGCCACCGCACCCGCATGGCGGGGCAAACAGCTCCTGCTCTGCTCTGGCATTTGGCACCGGGAAACCCGACAGTGCAGGAGCGTCTCCGGAACAGGGCCGTGCATTCGAAGGACGGGGGCCGGCGCCTCGCTGCACGGGCAGCGCGCTGCACGCCTTCATGTCGCCGCAAGCTCTGCGCCCGAGCGGATCTCACGCCGACAAGCGTGGCACGTACCCCCGCTGCCCGAAGCAGCTACGGGCTGTACCTGCCCAGGCTCCAGAGCCCCTAACAGCACGAGGCGGAGGAGAGGGGAAAAAGCCGAGGGCTTGGCATAATGTATGGACAAACCACGTGATCGTGAGCAGGCACCCAGGGCTAACGTTTAATCTGCTTTGTTTCAAGGGGGAAATATGTGAAGATCAAATAAGTTCAAATCCAGGTCAAATATCCTTGAAAATCTTTGATTTATATAAGCAGGAAAATGAGGTTTAAAAGAAGTGATTATGAAAGGGTTACTAAAAACACAGCTGTACGCGTACTCTTATATCTGAGGCTCTCCAAAGAAAAACTGTGTGACATCTATATTAACCTTTGGCTGTACACCAATGAAGGCCTGTAGTGAGCTGGAATGCGAGGCAGCCCCTTCCAAATTTTAACACAAGCCAGGTTACAGCTGCAAATGCCTGCAGCCCGTGCTCACTTTATAAAGTATTCCCCGAAGGAAATTTTTTAACTGTTATAGAATCTTTTTCTAATACCCTACAGTGTTAAAGCCTGTTATTAAAGGGCAAAGAGATGGTTCCCCATGCCAAACACTTGTCAACAAAAAGGATAGCCAGATGGTATGAAATAAAAGGAAACTTGGGGGCTCTTCAGCTTCTTGATTTACATTAACAAAAGCCACTTTCATGTGCTCCTTCCAAGAATGACTAATTCCCCCCCCCCCTTATTTTTTGCCAGGATTAAACAATGTTGTTCATTTTATAATCAATCACGAGACAAATTAACAAATTGCGTATCAGTTGTGCCGACTCTTTTAAAAAATATTCTAAGCAAGTCTGTTTACCAAGGCAGGATTACCCACATAAGGACAACTCAATTATTTTTAGAAGAGAGGGTCTAAGTAATCTAGAGGATGTTTACTCCTTGGTTGCTGTTTATAAACTTGAAATTAATCTCGTGCAAAAACCACTTTGCGTTTTTTCAGTTCCTAAAATGGATCAGTTTGTAAACTGTACTTGGACAGGATCTGAAATAAAATTCCAAATACTGAAATTATAGTAATAAATTTTATAAAATTAGCCAGTAATTAACTGACTTAGTCAGACCACTGTGGCTAAATTCTCTTTTAATTCACATGTAACTTCATTCTTGACACAAATCCATTCCCCATTCATCTTAGCACAGGTGTAAGCTAAGACAAAATGTAGCCCGTGAATTAACTGGTTATAAATCTAAATCTAATTAATTGCCAAGATTTTACAGTAACCTTACGTGCTTCGTACAAAGCTCCCTGCAACATAACCCTGAAATGGAGCACCTGTATTCTGGTTCCTCCCTACCAATACCGAGTATAGACTCTCTGGAATAAATATACACAGTACCTCCACAGAAATCAATGTGTGGGGGTGTTGTTGGGGTTTTTTTACTACGTAGCCCAGTAAATCTTGCAATGTAATTTTTTTTTTTTTCCCCTCTAACGTTGTACAACTAGATAAAGCAAAAAAGTGTATTTGTAGATTAGCGTTTGGAAGCCTGGAATAGCATGTTTTATTTATTAAAATTTAAAAGTATTATTTCTTTACTCACTTTTACTTCCTCCATTCTACGATGAGACTTTATTATGCTGTGACACTTCCTCATTGTTATGGCTCTAGTATAGTAATAAAAGCCTACCTGTGAAATGCAATGCTCAGAGAGTATCTCTTACAAAACTAGGACAGAGTTTACTACAGTCTGCATTTAGCATTTCAGCTCTGCTTTAAAAGGGATCATTGTCGAAAGTCTCCAAAAAAATATCAGTTCTACAACAGATCTTCTAATTTTCCCTGAACGTCAGAGAAAACTGTATGTATCAAAACAGGTGTTGTATTTGGCTATATACGGGAGTGAGTGGCTGGTCTAATTCATTAAAATGTCCATAAACAAGCCTGTCTTTGTCCTATAAAGATGAAAGACCGATGACTATAATGGGATGAAAGGTGTGCACAGTGATGAAGAAAGCTATTATAGATCTATGTCCTTTTTAAACTCGTCCTGGCATGCACTGTTGACAAGGGAACAAAACAGTACAGATAAACCTCCGAAATGTGCCTTGCTGGTAATAAGTCCACCTGTCCTTAAAACTATTGGATTTTGCCAGCGCTCTTACTACTCACTGACCACACTGACAGCAATGAAATAAAATTATAATTAAGTATTTTGCATAAAGAACACTTTTGGACTTCTAAGCCGACTACAAAACCCAGCAGGTTGAAATGGCTGAATATACCCACTGTAGTCATCATGTTGCATCGAGCCGCGGATTATTGATCACGTAGAGTTTATACAGGTAAAACCCGCCCGATAAAAAGTTCTCATGTAGAAACAGACACATCCAAAATGTAATTTTTATTTCACAGTTTATGGATTGATTCCACTCCTTTGTATTCAAAAAAATAATCAGGGACCTGAACATTAATTCCTTTCATGTAAAACTCCCGTGGGCTGCAAAGGTGACCCTTACGTAGGAAGCGTAGACGGGAGCGCTGCAGTTTCACTGATGAAAGTTATGCAGTAAATAACTGCACCCAAGGAGCAGAGCTACTTCCCCAGACCTCAACTCCCTGCCGTTATGTACTTACATGTTTCACAAGGGTTCTCTCCTCTCTACTGAAATGGAAACAGAAGCGTGAATTTCACTATCGTTATCTCAACATCCTTTGTCTCCTGTTTGGGACTCTCCCTGCACTTCTGGTTGTACCCGGTGTAGGACCCAAGAACCACACAGAACAACGTTAGCAAGATCACTCTTATCTCTCAAGTCAAATATTTGACCGCCATTGGTACTTTTGGCTGCTCAAATATTTGATTTTACATGTATCATTGCTGATCGGCTTAAGTATCTAGCAGCGATTAGACAAACACTGTAATTCCAAACGGAAAGCACCAGCGCTCTCAAAGAGCGCAGCCCCCAGGCCAGATGTAATTCAGAGCTTCCCACTGTGAAGCTTACAGTAGTTAATAAGGAGGTGCAGTTCATGCAAACTAGAGATCTCCCACAGCGTCCCGTGTCTCCCTATTGTGCAAGAATTGTGCCGGGATGGCTACCGTGTCTAATAATTATTAACCTGTGTCACAGAGCCTTTACAGCTGCTGAGCTTTTTCAGTTAGTTAAAGCACTGGGATTAGAGAGTGGCGATTTAGGTGGTGATTTAATCTTCGCTGCCTCTGAAGTTCCAGACAGTGGAAGTGTCCAGAACAGTGACATCCATAAAGGTGTTAATGGATTCTTTCCAACGGATTTATTGGCGATGGGGGTGTCTGTAATCCCCAGCGGGTTACGTGCCAGGGGTCGGCTCCTCTTGCTCTTTGCGTCTCCCTTTGTTTGGGGCAAAGTTTGACTTGATCGTGTTTTGGAAATACTGTTCAGATTCTGTCTTGGAACTTGCAGGCACCCAATCTCTACGTGTGGTGGTTTGCGAGCTGCACATGATGAGGTCTAAAAATGGACAGAGTGAACCAGGTCTATAATTATATATTTAAAATAGAATGCTCATCCCGACAATGTTTTACTCCAATCCGGCCAAGTCAGTCCACGCGCCTGTGCAATCTACAGCAAGCAAATGGAAATCAGATTGGGCCGTGGCATCCAATTAGAGAGGCCTAGCGAGCCGCATACAAAGCATGCCAACTTTCGTATCATTTGCATAAACCCATCCACATGTGCTTGTGAAAAGAGGCGAGTTAGCTGCATAAACCAGGGTCAACAGAAAAAGCTGCGGAAGTAAATAAGGATTTACTGTGGAATCCCTCTCAAGCCATTAGGAAAACATGTGGGAGCAGCTCGGCCCCTTCGGCCGAGGGAGCACGGCGCTGGGATGCCGCAGGGGACTACCCATCTAGGCAGCCCTGGTGGCTCTGCATCCCGCACGAGCACCAGCCCGGCGCGGGGAGCTGTGCCGGGACCCATGGTCCTGCCCGGGTTTCGTGTCTTCCTTGGCAGTGCGGGATGCGGAACAGACCCGCTAATCCTCCCGTTCAACGCCTACCTGCAAATCCAATTTCTGAGGCGCGGCAAGTTAACTATCAAAGGGAGAAGACGACAAAGAACTTCGTGTTTCGGCGTGCGGGCTGGAGCATGGCGAGAGCTTGTGGCTGTCCAAATGCTGTGATGGGAAGTCAGAGCCCCCTCCATGTTGCTGCCGTTGAACTCCCACCTTGCCTCGCAGCC
>NW_010527377.1:0-17667 GCF_000687285.1 Phaethon lepturus
CTGTGGGAGACACTGTCAAAGGCTTTACTGATAGCTACCCAAGTGAGAATTTAACGCTAATAAAAGGTATGACATAAAAATGAGACTGAAGATTCTATAGGTTTTAAAGTACTGAGAAGAAGTGAAATATTTAAACACAAGCATTGATATATTTTCTTAGTGCTTGACAAAATAATGTCAACTACTGGGACCCCCGGTTACTCTCAGCTGCTGCTGAACACTAAAATTTACCAGCTATTTGAAACAAAGAGATTGTGATAATATGCAGTTGTGGGTTTTGGCATAATAAGAGGAAAAAAACCCACAGCTTAGTTAATCATCGTCCTTCATACATCAGTGTTTAATTAATAATGGTCTTCAGAAGTAATACACAATGTAACTTTACCTGTATTCTAAACTGAAATATGCCCAAACCACAGATTGCACAAGATCGACATCACAATACTGACTTTTGCATTTCATAGAATCACAGAATAGTTTGGCTTGGAAGGGACCTTTCAAGGTCACCTTGTCCAACCCCCCTGCAATGACCAGGGACATCTCCAACTAGATCAGGTTGCTCAGAGCCCCATCCAATCTGACCTTGGGATGGGGCATCTACCACCTCTCGGGGCAACCTGTGCCAGTGTTTCACCACCATCATTGCCAAAAATTTCTTCCTTCTGTCTAGTCTAAATCTGCCCTTTTTCAGCTTAAAACCATTACCCCTTGTCCTACTGCAGTAGGCCCTGATAATAAGTCTGTCCCCACCCTTCTTATAAGCCCCCTTTAAGTACTGGAAGGCTGCAATAAGGTCTTCCTGGAGCCTTCTCTTCTCCAGGCTGAAAAACCCCCAACTCTCTCAGCCTGTCCTCATTGGAGAGGTGTTCCATCCCTCAGATTTATATAGAGAAGTGTTATTATATGAAATATATGCATAGTAAGTGTCCATTCCTTTCCATTTAGGCCTAAATATTTGGCACACAACACAATCATCACTTCATTACAACATAAATTGAGAAGAAAACAAGAAGTATTGCCTATGGTCTTTTTAGCTTAAAACTTTAATTACTTATCACGTGAAATTAATTATGATTAAAATCATGCAGATATTCAGATTACAAAACAAAATACTTCAAATACAATTGCACGTTTAAAATTTACTCAGTCAAATATGTACTTTGAGGTAAAAATGTAAGATTAATCAAATATATTGAGCAATTATAAGCTTAGCATAAATAAGTATTGATATTTTCAGAATAAAATAATCAGTGAAAACAGCATTTTCAACACACATATCGGTACAAGAAATACAGCCCATTTTCCCTCCTTCAGACTCTGATCCACTCATCTGGTATAAAGCCACAAATACTATAAAACTGCATACTACTAAAGCACAGTAGACAGTTTGCCCACAACATAAGATTCCTACCTGCATACCGCAATGTAGGACCACATTATTTGAAAAAATAGATAATTTCAAAGATTAAAGGGTTTGATTATACGGCTTCCAAACAAGTAGAGTGAAAGCTGCACAACCAAATCCCCATTGGGTATTACAAAATGCCTTTGGCCAAAATTCCAAATATAAAGACCTGAAATTCAGGTCAAAAATACACGACCAATTAACATGTCTACTTTTGTGCATGCAAGTGACAGCATAAACAAGATCTGTGTTTGTGCACCTCAGTGTTTTTCATTTGAGGTTAGTTAAGCAACTGTTCATGTGAAGAATCATGTAGCTGCACAGGGTTCAACTGCATATTCAGGTTCAAAGTGACCACAGTCCTACTCTCAAGAAATCTAAATCACAGCATTTCTCCAGATGATAGTGGTCTTCACCATTCCTCTAACTTCAAGAAAAAGATAAGTCATACTTATTTTCACCACATGTAGAACAACTAGAACACAAATGAGAATAATCTATTATTGTCTGGGATACTGAGGTTTGCATTTCCTGAACTGATTCACTCATATGAGCAACAATACAGGGAAAATTACATAAAAACTAGATTATAAATATTATATTGCACCATGAAACACTACAAACAGAATATACAAAAATTATATTAGGGCATTAATTATCTGTCAACCTGTTAAACAGAACACCTTAATATTAATACAGCTCAGAACGTAAACATAACCTACAGGCTAAGTTTTCAAATGGCTGTATGTCAATGCAGCATAAAACATTTCCATAGTGCAAATCTTACCAACTGTATGAAAGATACTGTCCCCTTCAGAAAAATGCTTCTCCTCTCACCCCCCTTCAAATAATGAAGGGTCATAAAGTCATATCTCATTTCACATTTAGTACAAAATGTGGTTTGTACCATACTAACATAGGGAAGCTTAATTTTAGTACTAAAAAAAGTTTGAACAATGTTAAGAAATTAAAATAAAAAAGTTAGATATGCTATAGCTGGAAGACACAAAACCCAAAAATCTGATCTGTGGAAGTGGGGGAATAAAACGACACTGATCTTTCCTTTTTTTCATCTGTTGGAAACATTGTGTGACAATACAGCACGCTTCCTATATTGTACCAACAACTGTAAGATTACTTTAATTGCTGAAGAATCACAGTGTTAAGTATATCTGCTTCTCGTAGTGTCAGGCTTTCATCTGTTAGCTCTTTATTTGGAAAGGTAGTCACAAGAACAAAATCAGTTGCTGCAAAGGCTGGACGGGACTGGATAATGAAATCTCGAATATCCTTAATCCTGTGGAAAGGATATGGACATGAAAACTGTGTGTGATTCCATGTTGACATAAATCTCTGAATATTAAGATGATCAGAGAACACAAAACCTTCTAACAGACTGAACCATTTAATATGTCCTATTGATTTTACATTTCCATGTGATACAGATGATTAATGGCTGTAGCCTAGAATTTTTTGCTTCTTACATACAAAACCTGAAAAACTAAAATGAATGTTGCTTGTTTTCTCAAATAACAGAAATAAAATCTGTATTTTATTTATTTACTTCTAACATAGA
The DNA here is from genome assembly GCF_000687285.1 of Phaethon lepturus. Classification (NCBI taxonomy): domain Eukaryota; kingdom Metazoa; phylum Chordata; class Aves; order Phaethontiformes; family Phaethontidae; genus Phaethon; species Phaethon lepturus. The sequence continues at coordinate 2,982 of NW_010527377.1, forward strand.
AGTATACTGCAAATTGATAACACAGAAAGTCAAGTAATTTCAACATCAGCTGTCAAAAATTTAACTATTAATTAGTATATTCCAAAAAGGCTTCTGTCAACACACCCTTGGTTACAGACGTTACTGGGAAGTTTACCACTTCTAGTCTTTCATGCAGGCAAAAGAAAAAAACATCATGGCTACAGAGGCTCCTGATGAATCCTACTGTTTATCTAAATCACTTCTCCAGCAGGTGTTGTGAAGAAAGGATCTGGGCCTGTACTCTCAGGTCCACTAAAATATAAAAACTACTGCTGTATCTTCCTCCCTACCGGCATCCCAGCTAAAATTGCCTCATTGTGATCAGTGTATGCTGTCAGGTGAAGAAAGCTGCACATTGGCTCTGCCCTTATTCTGAGCCAGAAGAAAAAAAGGAAACAGGTGAACTCTCCATGTAACAGTATTAACATGGAATTGGGTCCATGCTTATACCACTTTCAAAGCAAGATTCAAGTTCAGTTACGTTCGTGTTCTAACACTATGGTGCAGATTTCAGACCAGGGCTGGCTTGAACCCTACTTGCTGTGAAGCACAAGTGGAACTACTGCCCAAATCTCTGCCCTCTGCCCAAAGTTCTCTCAGCTGCACAGGGCAAAGCAGAGCTTTGCAGAACCTTGCACTAACACAGCCTCTTAGGCAAATAAATGGGGTTGGCCAACACCATTTGTGGCAATGCCCCAACAATGTCAATAAAACTGATGGCAAGCTGTAATCAGCAAACTACTAACCGATCTAAAAAATTTGCCGAGTTCACACGCTGCCAACTCCTAGATGACCGTCCAAAACAAAGCAAAGGTTGGTTATGTCCAGCCTACATGCCAGAACTGCAAACTAGTATCTTATGTCCATACACCCTTCTGCATATGGGCTGCAGCCTACACTTAGAACCCATGTCATGTTTAGTCATTGTCTCGAGTATAATGAGGTAAAAAGCTGGAGCTCTTGATATGGGCCAAAGCACTTCTCTGCCTGGACTACATTCCAATTCAGACCATACTCCAGAACTGCAATAAAGTGCCTTCTGAGGGTCATCTGACTCAGCCACACACTCTTCACAAGAAGGGCCCAGGGTTGGGATGACTACGTAGCGAGGCTGTCCAGATTTCAGTTGCCCTGAGAATAGTTATGGCTGGTACCGTGTCCTTACAAATCACAGGACATAACTGCTCACTGAAGTTTGTGACTGCAGTTATCAAATATCTTACGTTTCCAAATACAGACTTTTGCTGTGATAGTCAATTCATCAGTACATTTATATTACGAAAATGACACAGTGCTATTACATTTCAGTGGAGCTGTATTTTTCCCATTTTTGCTGTCTTGCTGATACTCATTTTATGAAAAAACACAAACTTAATGAAGTAATCACGGTTATCTGCATTGATGCAGAATCAATTTACCTGTGTGTTTGATTAAATCTTTGTATTAATCGGCTTCCATCAGCTAATCTAATCTGAATTTTAGTTGCTGGCATGGAATCATCAATCAGAACAGGTGCATTAAGAATCGATTTCTCCTCTTCCTCCGGGGAAGAAGGTGTGCTGACTATTTCAGGTGTAAGGCTAGAAGATTGAAAAAAATAAACCAGATGTTATTAATGGAGTCAAACCAGACGTGAATAATGTTTCAAATGTATTTTTCACTGAATGACTACCGTGTATAGCTAGCACAAACGAGCAATGAAAAACGTCCCAACATTATCCGAACTATAAGAGACACAAATAATGCTTTTGTAGTTTCTTATCAATGATTGCAATATTTCATATTTATTTTTCTTATAACTGCTTATCATTAAATTTGCATGATTTTAAATAGGTAATCAAGAATAAACAAAATTATCTTTGTTCATGTTCACAGACCATGAAATGATACTAAGATTTATATATCGTACCTCAAGGACTATAGTAAAAACTAATCATGAATCATTATACTGCATTCACCAAGGGCAAGTCCTGCCTGACCAACCTAGTGGCCTTCCATGATAGTGTGACCACATGAGTGGACAAGGGAAGAGCTATCAATGTCGTCTGTCTGGACTTCTGTAAGGCCTTTGACACAGTCCCTCACAACATCCTCTCTACATTGGAGAAATATGGATTTGATGGGTGGACTGTCTGGTGGATGAGGAATTCGGTTGGATGGTTACATCCAGAGGGTAGTGGTCAACAGCTCAATGTCCAAATGGAGATGGATGACAACTGGTGTCCCTCAGGGGTCTGTATTGGGACCAGTACTCCTTTATATATTCATCAATGACAAAGACAGTGGGATTGAGTACACCCTCAGCAAGTCTGCAGAAAACACCAAGCTGAGTGGTGGAATTGACATACCTGAGAGATGGGATACCATCCAGAGGATCTTGGACAATGGGCCCATGTGAACTTCATGAGTTTCAACAAGGCCAAGTGCAGGGTCCTGCACCTAGGTCAGGGCAACCCCCGGTATCAATACAGGCTGGGGGATGAAGGGATAGAGAGCAGCCCTGCTGAAAAGGTCCTGGCATTACTGGTGGATGAAAAGCTGGACATGAGCTGGCCAGACCAGAAGGTCAACCGTATCCTGGGCTGCATCAAACAAAGTATGACCAGCATGCTGAGGGAAGGGATTCTGCCCCTCTACTCTGCTCTGGTGAGACCACACCTGGAATCCTGCATCCAGCTCTGGAGCCCTCAGCACAGGAAAGGCATGGACCTGTTGGAGCGGGTCCAGAGGAAGGACACAAAAATGATGAGAGGGATCATGGAACACCTCTCCTATGAGGACAGGCTGAGAGAGTTGGGGTTGTTCAGCATGGAGAAGAGAAGGCTCCAGGGAGACTTTCTTGCAGCCTTTCAGTACCTGAAGGGGGCTTATAAGAAAGATAGGGATAAACATTTTAGCAGGGCCTGTTGCAATAGGACAAGGGGTAATGTTTTTAACCTAAAAGAGAGCAGATTTAGACTAGATAGAAGGAGGACACTTTTCACAATGAGGGTGGTGAGACACTGGCACAGGTTGCCCCGAGAGGTGGTAGATGCCCCATCCCTGGAAACATTCAAGGTCAGGTTGGACAAGGCTCTGAGCAACCTGATCTAGTTGAAGATGTCCCTGCTCATTGCAGGTGGGTTGGATAAGATGACCTTGAAAGGTCACTTCCAATGCAAACTATTCTATGATTCTATGATTAAACTGACCCAAACTGCTTCAGTAATTGCTCTCAGGAGCACTACTTTATGATTCTAGGCATCCCCCACCCTTTTAAACACAAATGATACTGACAGGTAATTGATATCACCAAACAGTAAGTCTGGAATTTTTTTTACTTTTAATATGAAAGTAATATAAATCTGATTTAAGATAGCCATTTGGCTGCTCCTTTCATTGCTTACATACCTGAGACTTCATAAACTACTAAACAAACAAAAATGCCACACAACAGGTGTGCACATTTTCTTACATACAGAACCTCCTCTCTTCTCCACCAACTTTAATAATCTGAGAAAGTGCTCTAATGAAGAAGTTATTATATGCAATTGTTCCCTATGTCACTGCTACCAGAGCCTACCACTTTCTCCGTTTTACTGAGCACATTTCCTTATTTTTAAAAAGGTGACATATAGATTGGAAACAGCTAAAAATAATTTATTGAATTAAATTACTTGCAGAAACACACCAGTAATACCTTTTTTTGGCAACCAAACATATTACATGAATAAATGGAGTCATGAACAGAAACCTAGAAGTATTTACCATTCAACAGCTAATATCAAGTCAGCTGGAAAAGCTGCCATAAAGCCTGTAATTGTTATATGAAAGAGCTGATGTTTGGCAGAGATGAGGTCACATTATTTTTTACTCTTACTGACTGACTTAAGATGACCAGAGATTATGCACTTTTGGATAAAGTAGCCTGAAATATTCAGTCACTGGAATGCATTTTGGCGCATTATGTATTAGTTCAATTGAATTATACATACTAGAGCTTAAACAGCATCAGCATACTATTGTACCAGAACAGCAGATGAAACTGAACCAGGTATAAGCTTTTCTAAATCATTAAATTTCTGGGGTTTTACTACATTTATGAATTTTATACTGCAGTTGGAAATTACACTAGAATTGGAGGAAGTGGGGGCCTCCAGTCAGAGGTTAAAAGTTGAGCCCCTCCTCTCCCGCAATCCAGGCTTTGCAGTATTATTTCATCTAGGGGAGCACAGACAATTTCTGTGGTTATTTGCTTTTCAGAAAACAGCTCCTACTACAGATTTTTGCAACATCACTTGCAGTTTTAATCAAATACTAGTAAAAGTTGAGAGACTTTTATAAAACCTACTGCTCACTTACTCTGCATCAAATTAAAAAAAATCAAATTATTTCTCTTTCTTAAAGCTAACAGACTTCCCTCGTATAACTTATAATGAGTGACCATTTACAAGGTTATATTTCAGGACAATGTTTCTGCTGCTTCATTCCAGAAAAAAAGATGGGAGTTGCTCCCATACAAAAATACTTTCCATCTGCATTAAGTCAGGCATCAGTCATATTGCTGCAATACCATCTCCTATTCCCTTTGTGATGATTTGAGCAGTAAAAGACAACATGTACTGCAGCTAAGCCAGAGCAGTGATACTGGCCAGTATCACATTATAACTAAGTTCTGCCTGTTCCTCACTAAATGGGGAACAATTTATTTGGGTCTGCTTCCTCTATCCAGAGATTTTCTCATGAAGTTTGTACAGTACTAATCACCTTTCAGCTTCCTTTACTCCCATTTTAAACACAGCTGAATTTTAAAAACAAAATTATAGGCAAAATTATATGCAAGAACAGGCAGAAAAATCTCAGTCACAATAAAGCACAAAGCATCCAGCAAACCTATGAGCAGTTCCAAGACAGGACCAAGACTTAATTTTTTTTAAGAGTATATATAAACTTTCATGATTACTGGTGACTCTGAAATTAGGACCAAGACTTGTGGCACAGAATAATTTTGTATTGCTTTCTCCAACAGTCTCCAAATTGATTAAATCCAGCTTTTGAAATAGCATATGAACACAGAATAGAAAATCTAGCCTTTTTTACCTTCCAAGTTTTTGCCCTTCGCCACTGAAAGCTTTGAATCGCAGTCTAGGCTTCACATATTCCTGTTCTTGGTGGTCTTCCATATCCAAATTAACCTGGCCACCATGAACAAGTCGCTGCAGTTCCACAGGAATTTCCCTTAATTACAAAAATAAAAGTTTCCCAATTACATTCTGAACTGCAATGCAAAATTACACAAAAACCTTACACAGTACAGTATGAATAGACACTCTTAATATGTTTACTTTAAAAGTCAGACATCCAATTGTTTAATGAATTGACTTCATCCTAAAGGAAGAAAAAAAAAAACCTAGAATGCGCTAACAAAAACACGTGAAACAAAGTCATCTGTAACAAATAACACTCAGTTAAACCACCAGAAGGAGCCAAAGCGTTCAAAATTTTTAAAAGTCCCATGCATCTCATGACAAATACAGAATGTATTTTATGGGTGCAGGCAGAGAACAAGTCTGGAGATTTTAATAATTACAAAAATGTGGAGAAAGTGATTTTTTTCACTTCATTTGAAAGACATACCTCCAAAAAGTTGCTATTTTAACTTACCCTCTTTTGACAGACTCAAGAAACTGAGCATTTGTTGGGTCTGAATAGGATCTCAACTCGCCATCATCTAAACTGAAGCCATTCCTCCATAGTTTCAGCAAAATTTGAACCTACGAAGCAAAGATGGTGAAATAAAAAAAAAAGGTGAAAATAGAGAAATAAGGTATTTCAATTTCATACAGCTTAGTTATACAATTTTTGATCTATACTTAACTGATTTTGTAGCAGACCACAAACAAGATGTAAATGACAAAAGAAGAGAGCACTGCATTGTAACTATCATTGTTAGAATCCTTTAAAAAAGCAAATAATAGTTATAGACTACTATCTACTTCAAGACCACTTTTACACTTGGGGAAAAAGAATCTCTTAATCTGCTATCCATGCCATAACAGATGATATACAGTGACTGTGTAGTGATCTTCACAGTGTTCCAATTACTTTCAAAAACAGTATATGTTTCTTGTTGATAAATTAATAAATAAAACCATAAAACTACAAATTACTGCCAATACATCAGTTACAGTGAAAACTATTCTTTCCTCAAATTATTACATGCTGAGCTCCAATAAAGTTGATACTAACTCCATTCAGTTCAAATGCTGAGAATCCTGGAAACCAGCCTCCTTCACTCCCTTCTTATTTTGCTGCGTGCCTGTACGTCCAGCCAGAGCCTTCAGAGCCTGCACATCTCTTCCCTGGAACTGCCTTGTAGTCCAGCACAACTAGGCTTCCCCAGCCAGCAAAAGTGACCTTCCCTTAGAGGAATACCCCTGCCCCCAGTTACGGTAACCCCACTGCTACAGGCTTCTAGCTCAGTACAACCGGCCATTACGCAGAAGGTAGAAGGATTACTTAAAAGGGTAGAAGGGTACCAGCTCCTGGTCTGACATGACAGCACCTTCCCAGCCTGAACCACATCTTTTGGCCTGACTTACTTCTTGATTTTGTTTCTAGATAAACTTAACATTTGCTCTAGCCATTCGCACGAATGGCAAAGTGCAGAGAACTTTGTTCCTCCCCACCCCCAATTCCTGCCTTTTCAGCGAGACAAGAGAAAGGGCAGACAAATTTCCAAAGGCCTCTAACTTGCTGCTTCACCATTCCTAGAATACTTCCATGCCTTCCAGTTTGAGATTGGCTGCTTTGCAAGCCACAAGAAGCAGCAATTCCTAACCTGAGAGGATTAAAATGTTAGCATAGCTAAGAGAATGCAGAACAAGAGCTGGAGGAAAGTAACTGAAAGGAGTATTTGCTTATGTCAGAAAATTCCACAACGGAGGCCTTAGGTGTATCCAATGAACATCTGCGGACACTTTAACAATTTTTACGTAACACACATCTAATATTTAGATATTAGTTTTTCCTCATAGACATAGTTACAGTAATACTGGCATTTCGAGCTGTAAACATGATTAAGCAGACATCTGTTAAAGATTCTGCTTCCTGCTATTCAGATTTTACTTACATCTTGATTTTCTCCATATATGTATTCAGAGTGCTTTTGTGATGAGTCACCCAATCTATATCCACCACCAGAAAATGACTGGGAAAAAATAAATAGAAAAGCTTACTGAAATAAATATCTAAAACAGTTTATTAACATTCTTACCTAGGTGCAAATAAAAGCATCAGCAAGCTTGCTTCTCTAATAAAAAGCAAATACACTGTTCTTATTTGTATATTTTCTAAGTGGAAAATTATACCTATTCACCATAATCAGGCTAAACCACTTTTTCAAACATTAGTAAATCAACAGATGAGAGATTTTGACTGGGATGCAACTGCACTTTTTTTTTTAAATAAATTTTATTTAAGAATAAGGCAAATAATTCCAGTTCAGATTGATTGCTAATTATTTCCCCTAAAAATGTGTGGTTCCTCCCCACTTTACTTTCTAGAGCAAGCTATTTGAGGACAGATAATACACAACTATGTTGATCAAATCCTATGCTATTCAACAAACTACAAAAAGGCGTGGTGCTCTCATGTGGTTAGATGAGGTTTCAAGAAAGACTAATGTAAACAGACATCAAAATATCTTTTCACTTTTACCTTAGCTTTACTGAAATCACCAGATGCTCTTGAGGCTTCATCTAACGGGACAGCCCCATGTTCTTTTGCTTGCTTGAAGAGTTCAGCAACAATTTTACTCGGATTATTAGAAGCCCCAGAAATCTGTAATCCTCTATATTCTGAGTCACCTGAATAAAATCTTTAGAATATAATGTTCATAAGAAATAATGCTTTAAATGATAAGCATAATTTTCCTCTTCCCATCAAAAGAAAAAAATTAATGAACAAAGAGCCAAATTCGTCAGAAAACTTTTTCATTCTCATAGCAGAAATGTTCCACTTGGTTCTGACCTTCCCAGCGATCAAAGCAGCACTACTCAAAAGACATTTAACTAATAAAACTACCAAGGTGCCTTCTGGAACAGACCCCAGAGGTTAGGGGACAAGGCTATATGTTTCAGTGAACATAGTCCTGATGCAGCTGTGGCTTAATACACTCATCTTAGGTGGATGCCACAGGTTTCCAGAAAGATGAATTTCCTCAGGAGTGTCCTGTGCATGGGACTGTGCGTGGGCTGGTTAGAATACAGATTCACAGTAAACATTGCCTTGGCAGAACAAGCATAAAACTGTTGTTGGAAAACCTGAACAGTGCCACAATTTGATCTTTTAATTTAAAGATCTAGCACATTTCATTTCTTGCCAATATCAGAAATGGAAAGTTTTTAATAAATTTAATTAACCTTTCAAGGCATTTTAAAACCTTCAGAAGTGGCTGTGAAAGCTAATTTGCATTCTTCTTCCTCAATACAGCCCCATTTCTAGCTCTTGAAGATAAAAGGTTAAACTACAAATAATTCTGTTCAAAACTGTATGTTTGATTATGAAGATCAAGATATTCCTTGAGGATTATCTTGAGAAAGGCTCTGTAAAACCCTAAATACCAACGGAATAGATGTTGTAAAAAAATCTGTATATAAATACAAAACCTGGCAAGCCTGAGAGGGATTTGTCTTTGATTACAAGAAGTATTAGTAACTAATAAAATAAGTGCATTCTACTTTCCTTAACTTTTCCACTTAACCACTTGGGGCAAGGCAAATCAATCAATCCATGTGAAACTGCCTTTCAGGCCAGTGACTTCAAAATGCTGTTGATTCCATCATATTTTACAATGCCACAAAATGAGTAGTACGTATGAAGGTGCTGTACAATCATACTGCTTTTATGATGTCGCAGAACCGATAATCCTTTAATATAATCTCTCCTTTGTACATAAATCTGTATTTATTATCCTAATTGCCATTTATATGGAAAATAATTAATTATTAGCTTTAAAACACTTATAGTGTTAAGGAGATGAAAAAAGAGTTCTCAACAGGATTTGTAATCAAGAAAGAAAGGAAGTATTCAAATATTTGAGTAATAGGTGATAGAATCATAGAATGGTTTGGGTTGGAAGGGACCTTTCAAGGTCACCTTGTCCATCGCCGCTGCAATGACCAGGGACATCTTCAACTAGACCAGGTTGCTCAGGGCCCCGTCCAACCTGATCTTCAATGTTTCCAGGGATGGGGCATCTACTACCTCTCTGGGCAACCTGTTTCTGTGGTTCTCCACCCTCACTGTCAAAAATTTCTTCCTTCTATCCAGTCTAAATCTGCCCTCTTTTAGGTTAAAACCATTTACCCCTTGTCCTATTGCAAAAGGCTCCGCTAAGAAGTTTTTCCGCATCTTTCTTATAAGCCTCCTTTAAGTACTGAAAGACTGCAAGAAGGTCTTCCTGGAGCCTTCTCTTCTCCAGCCTGAACAACCCCAACTCTCTCAGCCTGTCCTCACTGGAGAGGTGTTCCATGATCCCTCTCATCATTTTTGTGTCCCTCCTCTGGACCGGCTCCAACAGGTCCATGTCTTTCCTGTGCTGAGGGCTCCAGAGCTGGATGCAGGACTCCAGGTGGGGTCTCAGCAGGGCAGAGTAGAAAGGCAGAATCACCTCCCTCGACCTGCTGGCCACGCTGCTTTTGATGTGGCCCAGGATACAGTTGGCCTTCTGGGCTGTGAGCACACATTGCCGGCTCATGTTCAGCTTTTCATCCAACAGATAGACAGAACAATTCAGGATATTTCAGAAAAGGCAAAAGCAATTTTGAATCCAAGTGTAAGTTACAACCTTTTACATCCATACAGTCATGTGTTAAGGCATCTACAGGTCCTGTATCTCTACAGCCAGATTCCGCTAAATGTAGTTTTACTACAGCTGTGTATAGCTAACAATTACTCTAGTAAGTCACACAGCAGCTCTATGTAGTTGCTAGCTCTTTGCAGGATAGACTTAGCTCACATGTATTTTGAAAAACAGTGGGGAGCAAAGTGTGAATGTCACAAAAAACCCCAATTACTTTCATAATAATTAATTTTTTTGTTGTTGCTTTTAAAATACCTTTGGTTTTCTTTGTCATCGCTCATGCTTCTCTCTGGTTTTCTCAACCTTCTAAGAGAATCAATTTTAAGACTGCCAAGAGAATAAAAGACAAAGTTTGAAGATGACTGGTACATTCACTTCACTAAATACTTCATACCTAACTTCCAAAACTACTTATTTTTCAAAAACTAAGGATAACAAGTTGTTTGGTTTGTTTTGTTCTCACCATACTTTTTTTGGCCAAAGAACATAGCCAAGGATGCTTCTCAGTGAAAAAGCAGGAAAGGGCATGTATATAGTAGAGTCATTTTGGAGTAACAGTTGGACTAAATGATCATTGTAGGTCCCTTCCAACTGAATTATTCTATTCTAGCACAGGTTACGCAGAATTGGGCTATATGCCACCCGCGGTCCCACAGATAACACAGGTAATATGCAAGGTCAACAGCTGTCTCAGAATTCAGCTTACTAGAATTAATTACACTTAAAATTCTTTCCACATTTTATCTGTTTTTGTCAAGAGGTACGTTGCCTAGTGAAGTCAACATTGGCTTTCTTTGATGTCCTTAAGTCCCTGTCTATGAGGATCCTGAAAACTGAAAAGTAGCAGTTCTCACTTCTATTTTATGCAATTTTAAAAATATGTTGAAAGGCAACATCGCAAAGACTTTCAAAAGATGATTAAAATGCAGAATCAGATTCTGTTTTACGATAGGGACAGACTGATAAGCTACCACAGGACAAGCTAGGTTGTTAGCTTGCAAAATGCCAGGAAAAGCTATACAGATATTTGTTCTTATCCTGTAGTACTTGATGACAAAATTCATTAATGCAAGATGTATATGAGGTAGCTGAACTACCATGGGATAAAAGCATACATACAATCTGCTACATGCATAATGGCAGATCACTAGTTCAGATTTATGCAATTTGACTGATTACTATACCTTTGAAATCAAAGCGTAGCAGAGCAGGCCATCACTTTTTAAAGAATAAGTGTTAATAAAATAATGTAATTCTATATCTCAGTGAAGGATCTGCTTCTTATTACTTTCTCGGAAAAAGAATGTATTGTTATGGATGTAGGTCATGGGCACTAGAAACACTTTAATGTCTTCTATTTTCTTCCTTTGTTGCATTGTAGGTTTTGTGGGGCTTGTATTTTTATGCCAATAGTCTTAACGTTTCTTAAAGGAGCTTACACAACATGAGAGCATACGTAATACGGCATTTGTTGCAGCAGGGCCATTCTTCTATATCTGCAATTGTGGAAGGCAAGACGAGTAGGTGACTTCAAAAGCAGCACAATGTTTCTTTGCAATTAATGCACTGCTCACTTGAGAGCAAACTGAAGTCTACTACCAGAAAAATGTCATTTTTGATACCATGCAAATAGTAGTCAACTCTTCTTTCTCAGACAGACTCCAGTATGATTGCCAACAAAGAGCAAGTGTTTGCCAACAGCTATCACACTGAAGTATTTAAGATACTGTATTGCAGCTTTTCCTTCAGTTGGAGTGGGAAGTTGTAACTTCGTGATATGTATTGGTAAATGGAGCTGTTTGCTTTATTTGTGTATAAACTGTGTTCTATCTAGCTGATTAGTCAACTTAGGTAGTTTTACCAAACAAACAAACTCACCAAAAGAGCTATTATTTTCCAAGTGTCACATACTGCGCTAAAATCCCTCTTCCTGAAGATCTGCATTTGCAGATGCACTTGAAGCATGGCTCTGGTGACTAAGATCTTTTCTGCTGCTTAACCTCCTTCAAAAGATATCCATATTGGCAGTGGTGATTGAAAGACAAGCCAAATACAAGACTTGTTATGGCATCACTGACAGTAATAATTTAAAGACTTCCCTTCTTTAAAACAATTTAAATAAAAATTAATTGAAAACTGGAAAGACCTCTTTATAAAAAATTTAAAACTACATTGAATCTTCAAATGTTATGTGAACTGCAAACGCTACAGGCCAGCAAAGTTGGATTTATACATAGATACACGTCTTTCCTTCCACCTACCAAACCCAGACAAAGCCACTACAAAGCCCTTCTTATTTCCCTTGCCCCATAGGAGCCTATTAATGAACCTACTAATAATTTTTCAAATTAATATTTGTCTTATCAGGTACTGACATAAGTACAACGCTCAAAGCAGCTTGCTTGTCAAGTTTCACACAAATTACTGATTTGCTGGATTTTGAAGAAGGAAAGAACAGCAGTAGTTTTGTGATACAGCAAATTTCCAAATTCTGTCTGTGTAAACAAAGAGCAACAGTGCATTTCACTTATGGAATCTTAATCTTATCTGAAGTGGGTTTAAAGCGTTTTGGAACACCATATAGCACAAAGGCTCCTAAATAAATACAGTTTTAAAAGCATTCCAAGAAGACACAGACTATGCATTATTACAGGGATTTTCACAATCCAGATTATGAACTCATGTAGATTGCTTTTTATACAAGAAAGAGATCAAGTAAGTATGATAAAGTTTTGTGAGCTAATACAGTACCTATCCAACACATTTCTGAAGTACAACATGCATCTTACCTCTGTGATACTTCTGTGTTACTCATCTTTTTAGTTGTTGGTTTGTCAGGACACAATGACTGCCTTTTAGCTTCATCTTCATATAACTCTGCCAAGGCCAACTGTAGGAAACAGAACTCTTTTTAGAAGTCTGTAATGCTAGAACAACGTATGGAACAGAAGTAAGACAAACAAATGCAAAATGTGTCCATCACCAGAAAATTAGAAACATCAATATGAGAAACCCCAAACACTTCCCTAAATTCAACTTCCTTTCTGCTTTATTAAAAAAACCACATGATGCTTATTGCCATTGTGACTTGGAACTTGTACTCCGCTGTCATTTGGTTCACGCTGTTTCACTAGCTACATTCAGCCCATATTAGATTCAGAGTCACAAGAGTATATACACACATATATATTAAGCATCATCTCATTAATGTTAACAAATTGAAATAAAGTTGCTAGGTAACCCTCTGATAGGGAAGCAAATAATAAATTTTACAAACGTTTTACATAGAAATGTAAAAAAACGTAATACAGATAAGCTTGTACCGGAATTAAGAACCAATTCAGCCTTCCTGAACCATTGCGGATACTTTAAAAAAAAAACAAGTTTTTCCCAAAGGTTTCCCAAATGCTGCCGTATCACTGGCAAGTTCATTTTTAGGAAGTTGTGTGCGGCACATCTAACGTCATTTTTAGCAATCTTACTCTTGTCCTGAATAATACTCTACTTTGTTTGTCAAATCATCCTTAATTTTGTCCCCAAACCATTTTGTTCGCGCTATGCAAGTGATGTTAACATTTTATCGTACACACCAGAATAGGTACTAGGCTACAATTTCTTTACAGTTTTATGTAGAAGGAATAAACATTAAAATAAAATGAAACACCATCTGTCCTTCAAAACACACTTCTGTGAACACAGGATATTAATCCCATATTATTGTGAGGAATTTTCTGCAGGGGAAAAACTGTAAGTTGAGGAATTATACCCATTAAGAAAATTAAATTGAGTAGTGAGACAGCTCAAGAAAACCCCTATCGACCCCATTCTATCTGGAGAGACAAATATCTTTTAGATATGTAAAGCTGGTAAGGTAAGTTGTAGACAAGAAGTTATAAGCAGATACTAAAAGAAACGGGCAAAAATCTACCCTGTACCATCCCTAATCCAAAGACTGAGGGATGCTGAGGGAGCATAAGAGGGTCAGGCTTCTGTGCTTTCCTATACCACTCCTTATGATGCCAACGACAAATCAAGTACTGAGCTAGACAGATGGACGGCCAGCTACTCTGCCCCAAGAGAGTACTTCTTTGGTTTTTAACATTTTATCAATAATCATCTACCCAAAATGCCTGTCTGCTTCAGTTCACTAACTAAGGACCTTATGAACCAAAAGTATTAACATAAACTTTATTACTGTTACACATTGCAGGAAAGCTAAACTCAACAAGAACCTAAGAAAATCCTAAATAGTAACCAAGAAGAAGAAGAAAACTATATCCATCTTTCTCTATTGATTCTGCCCAATTAAATAAAATAGGGGCCGTTTCAGCTGTTGTTTCACCTGTTTTCCAATCAATTTTTTTGCTAAAACAGTTTGAACATTCATATCGTTTCAAAGTCACACACAAAAAAGGAAAACTGCTAAAAGTGTTTGCAATTAAACATTTAAGTACCAATGTTGAGTTACATCTGTGATCACACTCTCTCGAAACTTTCCCCGTGTAAACCTGGGAAAAGATCTTGTCCTTAGTCTTACACCACAGCTGCAGAGACTGACGTTTTCTTGCGTGGAAGGACACTCCTACCAAATAATCAGGATATGCAATGGCGCCAAAACAACTTCAAACGCATTTAAAACCCAGCTACTGAAGTGTCAGGAGAGCCCTTCCAGTTCCCTGGAGAGCCGACCACCACACACGCTGACCACCCACCGCTTCCCACAGCCCCTGCTCCTCTTTCAGAGGCGTCCTTCCCTTCCCAGCCTCAAAAGGGAGTGAAAAAAGAAAGAAAAGACGACAGCCTCTGCTCAGAGGCCCAGCC
>NW_010527378.1:0-413 GCF_000687285.1 Phaethon lepturus
AGAAAAGGGATTTTTGGCAGAAGGGGTCCAGCTGCCTTTGATGCCGGAGCGCCCAAATCCCGCTGTGTCCCATTGCCACCTCGTGGGCTCCGCAGCCTCCAGCAGGAGACAGGGCAGCCAATTCCTGCCGGGATTTTGGAGGGGGCCAGCGAGGGGCAGAGGTCAGCCCGTGCCCGGTGGTCTTGCATGCCCGGCGGGGACCCCACAGCCCACCCAGCCCAGCGGGCACTCACCTGCGCTCTGAGCCAGGTTTCCTCTTTTTGCTGCGGCGGGGAAGGCAGAGAAGAAAGGGACATTAGGGACAGCGCCCTGCGCAGGCGGCCAGTGCTAACCGGGGAGGGGACCAGCGGGTAGACGGAGCCAGACCCTTCAGGGAGCCAAATCCTGCCCGGTGCTGTGCCCTGTGGCAGCCG
>NW_010527378.1:444-1104 GCF_000687285.1 Phaethon lepturus
GGTCCTGCCCCCTGAGCCAGCCGGCTCCTTCCCAGCACAGATGGGGCAAGGTCCCACCAGTGCGCACCGCTGGGTGGGATGGCAGCGTGTCCCGCGACGCTGTGCGTGCGCACGCGTGTGCGTGTTGCACCATCGGTGCGTGCAGATGCATTGCACCTCTTGAGGGTGCACATTTGGGCATGCACGGTCCCCCAGAGTGGGGGGCTTGCCCCACCAGAGCCTGGGGAAGGGGTGAGCTGGGAGGAGAGCTGCCCTTCTGGGAGAGGGTACAGTGCAGGGGCAGCCAGGGACTCACCGGCTCCGGCGGTGACCCGATTTCTTTTTCTTTTTCTTCTTGGGTGGAGGAGAGGTGGAGCTGCTCGAGCGTCTTTTCAGCCTGCGGGAGAAAGCAGGGAGGGTTGGGGGGAGACGGGATGGCCCCCAGTGTCTGCATCCCCCAGTGGGGACCCCTGTGCACACCCACTCCCCAAAATCCCCTTGGGCGTGCAGCGGGACCTGTACTCGCGGTGGCCACTGTCCTCGCGGTAGCACTCGGCCGAGCAGTCGCACTGCAGCAGGCAGCCCTCGCCGTAGTCGGGGTACTCCGCCGCGTACTCCTCCCCATCCAGCCCATGGTGGTTCTCTATCACGCTGCCGAAGGAGGAAGTGCAGGATTAATTC
>NW_010527378.1:1123-1922 GCF_000687285.1 Phaethon lepturus
CGTGGGGTGGGTAATCCCTCACGAGCCCCAGGACAACTACAGGAGCTGGGGAACGTCCCCTCCGCCACAGCTTCCCCAGGGGACCTTGGTCACATCACTTGAGGTCCACACACAGCAAAGCCCCATGGTGGGGGTTTTCTCGGGGTCTTCCTGGGGCTCCTGTCCCTGCAGAAATCCCTGTCAGGCTGGCACAGGGACACCGTGGGGCTTGGGCCACCATCTACCTGCAGGGTCCAGCCTCGGCATCATTTGGTGCCCCTTTTGTCACTGCCCAAGTGCCGAGGCTGAGCGGGGGGCTGGGGTCAGCCCAGGTAGGCGGCAGGGCTGGATTAGAGCGACAGGCTCGGGGGATTCGGAGGATTATCCGCCCGCTGGCGGGAGCTGCACCGGGATGATCCGGGCTTTGAGCCTGGCGCCCCAGCGTGCTGCCGGTTCGGCACTGGAGCTTCAGGCAGGTGATGGGTGATGTTCTCCCAGTCAGGCGAGGTGGGGTCGGGGGACATCAGGCCTGGAGCCATCAGGGTCTCCTCTCCCTCCTGAGTGACTTTGTCAGCTTTAATTTTTTCCACTGCCGTGGAAACCGGCAGGAGGTTGTCATTGACTACCGGGGCTGCGGGCAGGGCTTGGCAGGCAGGAGGGACCCCGGAGTCCCCTGCCCAGCCTCTCCCTGCCGCCCCCCACTCTCCAGTCCTCCTCTGCCATCACCCCCAGGAGCAGCATCAACCCCCCCGGAGCCCCTCGTTTGCTCTTGGGGGATGCAGGACATCTCACTGCGGCAGGGCGTTGCCATCCCAGAGCT
>NW_010527378.1:2010-3458 GCF_000687285.1 Phaethon lepturus
ACCCGACGTGGGCTCCTCTGCCCTTCCCAGCACGGAGGCATGCGGCCAGGGATGTCGGGGGAGAAGCACAGTCCCCGCGGCACCAGTCCCTTGGCAGCCCTGCCAGCGCCTCCGGCGGAGCGAAGGGATGCTCCCAGCCCCAGCAGGCAGATCCGAGAGCTGCATGCGTTGGCATCCCTGGCCACAGCCAAGCCCTGGGCTGTCTAACCCAATTAAAAATGGCTTGGACCAAAACTACAAGGGAGGCATCCTCCTCCTGACCACGGATGATCGTTCAAGTGGATTTTGGGCTCCCTTCTGCACTGCAGCCATGACTTTCTGGGTCCTCTCCAAGTGACTCCTGCCTTGGCCATGCCCCAAGGGCAGGAATGGCCTTTCAACCACCCACCCAACCATGGGAAGGGGGAGAGAAGGGGAAGAGGGGAGTGAGCAGGGATAATTCCCTGTTGGACTCTCTGCTCGGTGAGCGGGCAGTGCTCCATGCCGTCCCTCCCGTTAGCTGCGCTCAGCGGCTCAAGACGGGCTTGTGCTGCCCCGATCACCCCCCCAGCCCGGCACACGCTCACGTTTGTTTTCAGTCCCACCAGCCTGTCCATCAAGCAGTTACTCCTCCGGGACTGGGCTGTACCGCCGAGCTGCGCACGCACAGCGCGGGGAGCTGGAGGAGCACGGGGAGCAAGCCGGGGGCTCAGGTGGTCACGGCTCTGCTCCGTGCCTCAGTTTCCCCTGGGGAGTTTTGCAGATGCTGCTGAGCTTTTGTATCTGCTTTGAAACAAGAGCAGCTGGTTCAGACTCATAGTCCTGGCAGCCAAAGACCGAGCTGGAGCGGTGCTGGAGCAGGACCAGCCCACGAGATGTTTTGCTGAGTGCTCTCCCAGCCACCACAAGTGCTGGGGCTCTTTATTTAAAGTTTATTTAACTCCCTTGTCCAGCCTCTTCAACCAGCGCAGACCTTTTGCATCCAGGACATCCTTTGGCAGGGACTTGGGCAGCTCAGGTCCCCGCTGCTTGAAGAGCCACCTCCTTTGGACCCAGCTCCTACCAGCCTCCTCCAAGCGCCTCCAGCTTTGCTCTCCTCTGAGCAATCCTTTGCTCTGAGACCGCTCCTTCCAGCTCAGCACTATTATTTATAGCCTCTGGGCTAATCTTTAATGATTACTTTTCATATTGCAAAAGCAAGCCCACAAAGGTGACAGCTAGGGCTGCTTGGGTAACCTTAACGCACCTTCGGCTTCCCTATGTGCTCGTTACCGCACCAGCCCTAACGAGCCTGGCCAGGAGGATGCCCTGGAGTTGACTCGCCCCCACAGGCAAAGGCCACGTGTTAACACATCGCCTTGATGCTCGGTGGCCGGCGCAGGTTGGTTTCTCCCATGCTTTGGTTTTTCCTGCCTGCAGAAGGACCCTGGACGCTTCGGGCTGCGCCGGGGCCGCGCGCCCCGTCCCGG
>NW_010527379.1:0-477 GCF_000687285.1 Phaethon lepturus
CCTGTAGTGACAGGACAAGAGGTAACGGTCTTAAAAGAAAAAAAAGAGGGCGGGTTCAGACTGGATATAAAGAAGCATTTTCTGACACTGAGGGTGGTGAAACCCTGGCAGGGAGGTGGTAGATGCCCCATCCCTGGAAACGTTCCAGGCCAGGTTGGACGGGGCTCTGAGCGACCTGATCTAGCTCAGACTGTCCCTGCTCATTGCAGGAGGGTTGGACTCGATGACCTTTAATGGTTCCTTCCAACCCAAACTATTCCATGGTTCTGTGACAGTGTGGATATCTGGAGAGCCCTGCTCCAGCTATGGCAGCACCCCAGCTTCCCATGGGCCAGGCTAGGATGGGAGGAAGAGTGAGCCCCTGCAGTTGCTGCGTGGGGTGGTCTGAAGGTGTCTGAAAATGAGTGTTCACTCTCCACACCTGCATTGAACACCCAACGCGGTGAGGCCTGCAGCCTTTCTGCAGCAGAGGCTTTC
>NW_010527379.1:687-2446 GCF_000687285.1 Phaethon lepturus
GCTCAGGGGCTGGGTTTAAAACAGCTCCTGGCTGGCTTGCCTCGGTGCATCCCAGCTCTGCAGCAGGGCAGCTGGGCAGCTGAGTGGCACACGCTCCCGGTGCTGCCCTGCTCCAAAGCCCTGTCATGCATCCCGTTCAGAGCCGGGGGTGCCTGTGTTTGGGCTTTTCGCTGTGCGAGTCTTCCCCCGTGACCTTTCCGGAGTTCTGACCAGGGTCAGACGTGAGGCCTGCGGGCCTGACCCAGCACCGGGGTGGGGAAGCAGCAGGTCCTGCGAGTGCTGCAGCTCACGGGTCAAGCCAAGCGGCGATGTGAACGGTTGAGGCTGTTGTCATGACGAGAGGGTGCTTCTGTAACCTCTGTACGTTTCCCCATACGGAGCCAGGGTTTGAACAGGGCATTTCAGAGTGACTTTTGGGTTCACAGCAAGTTTGGAGGAACTTCACAGCATTGGCCCCCCTGTCCTTTCCTGGGATCGGGGATGGGGTCTCCAACCCTTCAGGACAGAGTGCGAGCAGCCACCTGGGCTCCTCCTTTTCCCCACATCAACTCTTCGTGGAGCTCCTCCGGGCCAGGAGAGTCGGAGTTCTCACTGTACTCCCCGTGCAGCGGCCGAGTCCTCGTGATATCAAACCAGCACTTACTGTCACCCGCCTGTTTCGCTGTCGATTTGTTCAGCTCGTCCGTCGCGCCGTGCCGATTCCCAGGCCTTGCAAAGGCTTTTTGTTTTGGCCTTTCATTGCCAGGGGCGTTGGGGGAGCCAGTGTTGGCCGTCCCTGCGCTCACAAATGATCTGCTTGGTGTGCAGCCTGCCCGGGCACAAAGAAGGGCTTTTCTCTGGGGGCTGGATGCGGCCCCTCTGCTGCTGAAAGCTGGGCAGGAGCAGGATCAGGGCAGACCACAGCTGCCCTCCCAGGGGTCTTAACCAAAACTGCTCCTCTTTGACAAGCCCGTCTGCCTGCCAGCACATCCGCAGCCTTTTAAAGACACGCCGGGAAAGTGCGGGAGGGGTGGCAGGGATAATTAAAAGTACGAAGCCATTTCCATAGAAGGAACAATTACATAAACTGGCTGTCTTCTGTCTGGGGGAAGAGATGGCTGAGGGAGGCATGACGGGGAATAATAAAATCCTGTGTGGCAGGGGGAAGGATTGCTCAAGTTCCCTCCCCGTCGCAGGGCATTGGTGCGGGCAGAGCCAGTGGCACCTCGGGGGGCGAGCGCGTTTTGTGCAGCAGCTTGGGATTGACCTGTGGAAATGGTGGCCTGGGGTGGAGGGAAGGTGTGAGAAACTTGTCTGGGGTCAAAAGGCAATTAAGCAAATTCCTGAAAAGAGAAGTCTGCCCAGGGTTGGTGAGGGTGCTCCTGGTGTGGGGAATCCCCAGGCTGCAGGAGCGAGGAGCACGGTGTGCTCCCCTGGAACTTCAGCTCTTACCAGGGCTTTGCCTGTGGGTCTCTGCCCCAGGGAGCATGGGGAGGTGGGGGACTGCGGCCTGAGCTGTTTTTCTGTTAAAGCATCCTTGCTGTGGAGGACACCTTTCCCTGTCGCTGCCCTCTCCTCTGAGCCAGATCCGGATCTTCCTGCGGCCGAGCAGATGGGGCAGGAGTGAGGGCGCGATCCTGCGCGCAGGGGAGCACAGGCTGCTCGCTGCGGAGGGAGATGCATCTGAGGACACTGGGCTTGGCAGCAGTGGGGTTTGTACTCTGTTCTCCACGGCGAGAGCAGCACCCACGCATTCGGTGCTGTCTCTCCTTCCTGCCTG
>NW_010527379.1:2880-3175 GCF_000687285.1 Phaethon lepturus
GCCCCAACATGTGGTGGGTGCATAGGATAATCTAGATGAGAATGGTCCCCAGGAGCTCTCATGCTCCAAAGCAGGAGAGCCATAAGGTCAGAGGCAGTGGGCTTGGGGCTTTACCCAGGCTGTTCTCAGAAACAACCAAGGAGATTCCAGCAGCATGTCCCAGGTCCCTGTGGCACTGTGTCTCATCAGAGCCTGCCCGGCCTCCAAGGGCATGCGGGAGGAAGGGGATGGAGGCCACTATTAGCCGTAATAACGGTGTTTGGTTTGTCTTCCGTGGTTGGGGCTGAGGATGCCG
>NW_010527379.1:3981-7554 GCF_000687285.1 Phaethon lepturus
TGTGGATGCTGGAGCGTGGCGAGTTGTCCTGGGTTGCTGTGGGAATTGGCAGCAGGCATGGGACTTGAATCTGGAGCCACTGGACTCCGGTTGAGATACTGCCTGGCGAGGCAGGGTGGTGGTAGCTGAGAGGCAGCAGAGCCCCTGGCATCCTCCTGGCTGCGACCTCGCGCGTCCCCTTGAAGGGAGGCCAGCCACGCTGGCGATCCCGAATAGCATTGGTCACCCCAGGGGAGCCCTCTGCACATGGAGGGACATGCACTGAAGGTTGGCTTGGCTCCATTTCTCCAGCCTTTGCCTTGCTCTCCTCAGCTAAGGCATCCTGTAACACTTGATGGTTTCTCCTGGGGATGGCTCTCTCCAAGTTACGTTTTAACTAAGTTATTTCTAGTTTGCATTTGGGTGCCAAGTGCACCGAGGTCTTCTAGTTTCTCCAGCCACCCCATCATTTGGGGAATTTTGGCCTTGAAACACATCCCAAGCCACTGCTTTCCAGGGCAGGGGCATCCATGGGTGTTCCCAGCAGGGAAGCTGGCCCTGAAGGTCACAGTTGGAAGTGGATAGTGTCCGGGCTGGAGACAAACCCTGCTACATCTATTGGGAGTGTGTCCATCTGATGCTTTTCCTTTTGCAGCTCTGCTTGGCATCCAGTCCTGAATTTGCCAAATGAGCTGACAATGGCAAGATGCAATGGGTTCATCAGGACACAAAGCAGTACCCAGTTGATTGCTGTAGGAAGCTTAGTACCTTGGCAGTGCTACCAAATGTGTGACCTCTAAAGCAAAACATGAACAGGGGATGTCTGGCAAGAGTCTTCTGGAAGAACAGGGTGACTTGCCTTTATTCTGGTCTTGTCTCTTCTCCATTGCCTCCCAAACCTCCTTACCTGTGGTTGCCTCGGCCCGATGGCAGGTGGTGCTCAGAGGGGTGCAGGTGATGTTATGCTGGGGCAGAAGGCTCCACAGGTGCCTCAGTGGTGCCGAGTTGCTTCCCTCCCTACCCATAGCCTGTAACTACTAACCACTCTGGATTTGCCACTTGCTGAGCATCCCACCTCCTTGGTCCAGTGGAATTATGGATGGTGGGTGGGTAAAACCATAAAGATCCCTGTGCAGAAGGAGAAAGGAAAGGAGGAAGATTCCTAATCGCCCCCTCCGGAGTGCTGGAGGATGCTGAAGACGCCCCAGCCTCGTCTTTGCAAGCAAATGGAGACATGTGGGGCTGCCTGGCCCTGGGCATCTCAGATCAATCTTGTCAGGCTTTGTGCATGCCAGCCCTTGTCCCTGCCATGTGGCACTGTGCCAGTCCTGTGGTGGCTCTGCGGATCTCCAGGCCACTGCCCACTGCTGGCAGGGAACTGCCTTGCCTGGAGCTTTTCATCAGCAGCCTGAGACACCCGCCTGTGTTGAGGTCGAACTGGGAGGGGATGTGGTGGTGAGTGAGCTGGGGATGCTGGCAGGGACTGGCTGAGCATCTGGTGCCCTGGCTGGAGGCCGGAGCAGGGATGCTTTTCCTCTCCACCCGTTTCTCGCTCGGGGTCAGAGTATGGGGAGGTGGGGCAGGAGATGGTGGTGTATGACGTGGCCAGTGGTTGACAGGGTGTCGTGGGTCACCATCTGCAAGTCCAGCAGCTTTCTGATGTGTCTCTGTCCCAGAGGGCCATCCTTGGAGGTTTCTGTTTTAATCTGGTCTCCCTGGGTGCCCATCACCATGGCATCTGGGCTCATTCATCCTCTCTTGCCTGGCAGAGGTGTCTGTTGTGGCTGCTCTGTGCATGGGTTTTTGCTGGATGCATTGCCCTCCTCCCTGGGGAAAGGAGATTACGGCCTCGAAGGCGTTTGATGACCTGCTGTCCTCCTCCCACACTTGCTGAGGATGAAATGGGGCTCCTACTCATCCTCGGCATTGCTTGGGTCTTGCAGCAGCGCTTGGGCTCGGGGCCATGCTTGCCACATCCCCCCCTGTAGCACTGACTTCAGAGGACCCCCAAGAGCAGAGGGAGTCCCCCATTCTCCTCTCAGCCCAATGGACAGGGCAGGGGCTCTGGCTGTTCCCCAGCATCCCCCAGTGCTTTCCACCAGCCCCATGAGCTCCAGCGAGGACAGATCCCTGGGCATGTGAAGGTGTCTGGAAACCCTGCAGAGCTGGCCAGCTGTGGGGCCACATCTGGAGCGCTGAGGCGCTATTTCCCACAGTGAGGATTGCCAAGAGGATTCAGCCTGGCACGCCGTGCCCAGAGCTGCTGCAAGGCACTAAGGTAAAGCCGGTTGTGGTTGTCTCCAGCTGGACCATCACAAAGCAAGCACCTCTGAGCCTGCTTGGGGACGGCCGTGGGTTAAGGTGAAAGCAAGACTTGGCAAACACCACCCTCCACATTACTGGAAGGGAGTGAGCAAAGAGGGAAAAGTTACAGAGCTGTGTAATTAGGGAGCAAATGAGGAGAGCAGCAGCGTCTTTGCCTGAGAGGGGGCTGGAAGAATTAACGCATAAGAAAATACAGTCCCAAACTAATTCCCTGCTTTGCTTCAGCCTTCAGTAAGGGCAGCGGCACTGAATGTAGAGCCCGAAGGAGGGTGGAGGAGTGGGAGGGAGGCAGGGAAGAGAAATTGCTGCTGCTGGAGGGAACACAACCACAGAGCCGTCAGTGTGCCAGGCTTGGGGGGCTGAGCTGCACCACGGGCCCTGGGATCGCTGCCGCGCGCTGTGACGGTGGCAGGGCTCCTCTTTGGCAAACCACTGTCTTCAAAGCATCGCTCAGGCCAGAGCGGTGTTGAGTTGACCTGTGTTCGTGAAGTAGGAAAAGCAATTTGAGCAGCTACAAGCCCCTGTGTCTGGTCTCAAATTCTAGGTAAGGTTGAGGAGAAATACGAATATTCAAAGTCAAATGGGAAGAGCAGCCATTGAGGGGGTGGGTAGGGACAGGGCGCAGGCTCTGGGCTGCAGATGCTGATGCTGATACTTCCTTGAGGCGAGTGGTCTGGTGTCTGCATCCCTGGGTCACGCCGATGTGAGCAGCAGTCCCCGCCGCAGAAACCCTCCCTGTGCGACGCAGGCGTTGGCACGTGTCTGTGGCAGGAGTTAGATGGGGGAATGGAGCTGGGCGCCCGTCCCGCAGGTCCTGGGGTGCTGGCAAGCACATCGGCATTTCCCTCCTGTAGCAGGGGAGGGAGAAAGGACTGGGGGACGTGTCTTGACAGCTGACCATCCTGGATGCCAGGACCGGTCACCTGCCCGCCGGGTCGGGAAAGGGGCCCTGGCCAGGATGTGATGCTGTGCTCACCAGTGCTGCACACACCGTGCCTGCTGCCGCCGCTGCACCACAGCTTGGTGCTGCTGGGAGCCTGCCGGGTGAGGGGGCGGAGGGTGGAGATGGGATGTTTTCTCAGGCACTTAAAAAAAGAAGTTATTCCAGGAAAAGAAATGAACTGAATCCGCTCCATCTCCCTGCTCGGTGCGGTGGCTTGTCCCACACTCGGCTGGAGTTAGGTAAGGACGTGCCGGCGGAGAGGGGTCACGCCGGGGAGCAGGCAGGCTGCAGGGAACGCCCTGGCCCGCTGGTGCCGGGCCACTGCC
>NW_010527379.1:7742-8277 GCF_000687285.1 Phaethon lepturus
ACAGGAGTGTTTGCCATGTGGCAACCCCAGGCCAGACCTTCCAGCTTAGAAACGGTGTTTTCTGTCCATGCACACCCCACGTGGATGTGTCACTGGGCATGCACATGTTTTATGCCAGGCACATACATGTCCCCCATGCCATGCATGTGCTGTGCCCTGCATAACCCCTGCCAGGTCCTGCTCAAGCTTTCAGGGCTGGAGTGACCCATCTGGCCACAGTGAGGGGTTTTTGCTGCAGCAGCATCCCCTGTAGAAGGGTCTCCTCTGAGCCCTGGGGGCAAACATGGCTGGGAGTGCTCATGTGCATGCTAAGGGAGCACCTCCCTGTGAGATTCTCTGCGTTTGGGGCCAAAACCTGGCAGGGAGGCTTTCCCCCCACAGGGACTGTAGTTCTCCCCACCACGCCATGAAGAGGGTCACACACAAAATTTGCTCCAACCAAGGTTCCCCACCTGCAGAGCTGGGGTTCTCGTGGAGGGACACGCACGGGTGCAGACTGTGCTTGTGTTTCGGAGCAGGGGGGGGAGGAGGGGCA
>NW_010527380.1:0-1465 GCF_000687285.1 Phaethon lepturus
ATATATATTATAACCTATTCTAAAATGTTACTTTAATATGAAATATTTTTTAAATATAATTTTAATTTTTTTAAATAGCATGAGAAGTTTTAACCAAAAATGTCCAGATAAATTCTCCAAAGGTCTACTCTTTCACTAGTAATACATATGACAATTTTGACATAGGATCTGAACCTAATACCATTTGTATGTGTGACACATGTGTCTTCCAGTAAAACTGCAAAGGAAAGTGGCTGGTTCAGAGCAATTTCAAGTTTAGGTTTTCTCAAATGCTTTTTCCCTGAGGTTCAGAGTGTAATTTTACCTGGTGGCAGCAGGAAGCAGTGTGCTGGCTCTGTTTCCACCAAACCACTTGTCCATTAATATGCAATGTCCAGAGGAGAGATGCGTGAAAGATGAGGTCAGGCTTCCCAAAGACGTTAGGGGAAAGGTTAGAGCCATGAAAGACACCTCACATGTTTGGGATCTTAGCAAGGTCTGGGCAAAGCTGCTGTTTGACCCAGACACCTACCAGCGTCTACCATTTCATCAGAGACACGGCAAACCGCCTGCGTTGTACCGACCCTTCCTGGTGAGGTGTTGTGCCACTGTAATCTCTAGCTGGCAGGATCTGCTGCCAACCCGAATGGGCAGACACCCCAGCAGTGCGGTGGGGCACACCGCACGTGCAGAGGAATGGGCGACTCTCTTATCTCTCACTATTATGCCTTCAGAGCAGGGCCAAGGCATTCTGGCTGCTGATGTGGGTCATCGGGCAGCCACCCCAAATCACAGGCTGGTCATTTGCTGAACACCCATTTGCAACAGATAAATCCCTTGTTCTGTAGTCGCTGCTGGAGCAATATAAAGAAGTTTGGCAGTTCAGTGTCTAGGCTCACCGTACATTGCCATGCTGCCGAATGACAATTTTGTTCTTTCATTATACTGTGCTCACACAAATGACACCAGATCAATAACCTGGTAAGGCATGCAGTATAAAGCTGTGTTGGAGAAAAAAAAAAATCAAATATAGGTTAAAATTTGGCTGTCACTTGGACAGCCATTTTGTGTCCTTGTGTCACAAGGACACAAAATAAATAATTCTAAATTCTCTTTTCTTAAAAAAGTGTGAACTCAGAGCTTATTTTGAGCTACATGCTGAGTACATGCTAAAACATCTCTACAGGACAAATTGAGACATTATTTATACGTCTATGGAAGTTGGAACTGTAAATACAAACCAAAACTCAGCTTTATTTTGTGTGCAAATGATGCAACTTTTAGCATAATTTAAATGCTATTTTTTTTCTTTGATTGCTGCTGAGATGTATTTGGACCATATGCAGGGAGCCTACTGCATCCTAAATATAAACCCTATAGACAGTGAAAAGAGAAGGATTGAAGAATGGGCCAATAGGCATGAGAAAACTAATCACTGTCAGAAGGACCAGGAATAACAGAAAAGTTTACGGAACCAGCCTCATCT
>NW_010527380.1:1496-5670 GCF_000687285.1 Phaethon lepturus
AATTGAGTCAGTCTCCCAGGCTGCCATCCACTTCTTCCATCTTCCTCCATGGGAAATTGTCTCTGGGAAAAGGATTTTTCTTAAAACAAGTTATAAAAGCCGTCAGGAAAATAATTTCAGTCTTAGCCATCATTGACAGGCAGTTGCTTTTCTGGGGGCTGTTCACGCAGCAGTTGTAGATGCCGTTTGCATGCTGGTGTTGCTAAACCATCTGCATTCTGATACGGGCAGCTTGTGAATGTCAAGCTAATTAGCCAAGGCTAATGTCTGGTTTCCTGTAGAGAGCTTTTGTGGAGTAATTACCTTCCTCGAGGTCAAACTGCTGTAATTACAGGTCTTTAACTAATCGAGATAAACAGCCTTTGAATTCTTGCAGTGAGTCAGCCAATCACTCTAATGGACTTTTATCTTAACCTACAACAATATAGAGTATTATGACAGGTGATAGCAATGCTTTTTATTTGCGTAGGATCTAAACAATAACAGCTTTCACTAAAGCCATATAAATTATTAACAACTATTAAAGTCTCTGCCTAGGCTTAATAGGAAAGCCATTGTTCCACACTTTTCAAGGTAGACATTCATATTTAAATAAACCAGAGAGTAGGTATTTTCACAGAAGTAGATGACACATGAGTGAGAAGAAACTACACTTACCCTAATTTCTCACTCTTTGATTTTATTCCTTTCTTTTAATAGTAACCCTGAACTGTTCTTTGAAGCGTAATATTGAGGTCATTTAAAAATAACAATCTTCCAAACAGCCTGTTTCCCGTGCTTATATGTTTTCCTTCCTCTGTGTCCCCTTTGCTTCTCACACCTTTTCTTGAGGCTCAGATATTTTGGGCTACTATAGGAACGTTGGCAAATGTTTATCCACCTAACTTCATTATTTCTAAGGTTGATTCTCTGTAGGTTTTCCTCTTCAAAAAATATTATTTGACTTACCGCCTTTCTGCCTGCACTTGGGTGAATAAAAGTCCAATATAACAAACATCCCCTTTTATTAAAAAAAAAAACAAACCAACATCCTAATTTTAGTATACGCAGGGTCTGCCCTAAAGACAAAAATGAAACTGAGTGTGAAAGGAAATTAATAGAAGTTTGACCCCCATCATCTTCAGAAAGCTTCAGCTCACCTTTGGAGTGCATAACAAGTTTAGGTAGCATATTTCCTTTATTTAAGTAATCGTTGTACTACTACATTACTAGAAACACATGTAGTTTAATTTGGAATCCTGCCACAGATCAAAACCAATATTTGGGAACAACCTTCAGAGCAATCCAATCTATTAGCCAACTGCCCAGCAAGGAAGAAAAGAACGTCCATAGTGCTGCTACCACTTAATTGATTTTTTAGCTCTAATAAATTAAATTTGAACATTTCCGCTTGGATGTTTTGGGGGTGAGTAGTTTTTTGGGTTTTTTTTCCAAATAAACTATGAGTATAACATAATTAAAACTTTATTGTAAATTAACAAGTCCCTAAAATACAACACGATGAACTCTAGAATGGTAACTCATGACCAGACTATATTCAGTATCAGAAAACAATATCCCACACATAAGGAACTAGTTTAGCAGAAATTTCGTAGTCTTATATGTAAAGTGACAAGAAACAGCACTTCAGTTTTATTAATTTTACATACATGACGCTCAGTGCGACTCTTCTTTTTTGTAACCCCTGTCTCACACTGGGTGCATGCATAATCATGCAGTGCTATCACTGTGCCATCTCCCCAGTGTCATGACACCAGTAAGGACTAGTAAGGGATAAATGAGTTCTTATTAATGAAGTACCTACACATTTACAATGCTTTTTCCAAACTCAAAACAAAAATCCAACTTTTCATCTCCGTATTTGTACACATACGTGTTTGTATGTCTTTTATAGAAATGTGTGTATATGTATAGTCTTTCATTCAGCTTTGACCACAGTAGTATCTGTTCAGGAAGACCTACAGAAAGGCTGCAGAGCCCAGTCCAAAGACCTCAAGCAATACAAAAGTTACTATTTGCCATGCTGGCATCAAAGGCCCTCCCTAACAAAAGACTCAGTGAGGTCAAGGGATATATGAAGCAATTCTGGAAGATGTCCTTGCCGTGCTGAGTTATTTTGTGTGGGATTTTATCTAACTGCAGTCAGATAAAGTCTACAATGTAGACATCTGTCTATGAGCTAGTCACTCCAAAGTCTTTTCATAGTCAGTAGCTATCAAGTCCATATACAGCGTGGAGTAGGGAATGATTTATTCTTCTTAAAAGTAGGTCCTGAAATAGCCTGTATTTCCCACAGAGGGCTGATTTATCTCCATTATCTATAAAAGGATCATAGAGGCAACACTGTCAACATATATGGGGGCAGGGGTGGTGGAAGAGAGTAATTCCCTCCCTTTATCAGCCCTGCCCCTCCTGAGCCACAAAGCACCCTCTGTGACTGCTTTTCGTAGCTCCGTGTTCAGGGAGACACTGGGAGCTTTTCTGCATTTACCCCTCTGGCAGTACGTCTCCATCGCAGCACTCTGGCAGGGTAACGCAGCCTCATGCCGGGGACACGCTATATCCACATCACTTTAAATGTCCCTCAAGTTGCCAGCACAGGCTCTGCGCCTTTCTAAATGTGCATTGTTCTACAGCAGCCGTCCTGTTCCAGCCTTTCACAAGTTATGTAAAGTGGTAACTCTTCTGCTGCCTTTCGCCTTCCCGCCCTGTATACACTTTCAATCACTGACAATGTATTCAAAACAAAAGTATTCCAGAAATTAAAACCAGAATGAGATCCTCAAGGCCAGGATTCAGAATCCAGTTGTAAACGGAACATCTAGATGCCTTTATACCATTAAAGTTGTATAATGGTAAATAAGAGTCCTCTTTTAAAGGGTGATTCATGTGCCAGGGCAGACCAGAGGCACATGCACAATGATCCAATTTGAGTAGGCTGTAAAGTGCTAAAATGTTCCAGTCTCAGACACATGCAGGAGTTTGGGCCCCCACGACAAGTTAGGTGGGACTTTTAAAGAGGCAGGGATCTGAGGCAGCTGCCGGAGCAGAGGAAACAATACTGCAGCATCCATGTTAACAAGAAATGGACTTGATTATGAGGATCTGCCAAGAGCAAGATTTTTGCGCATGACAAATCTGACTCATCCGTGGCAGAAAATTTCTCTTGTCCTTCAGTGACAGGGGATGAAGCACTGACCATGGTTAGTGCAATTGTAAAAGCAAAATTAATTCCAGCATTTTCCAGTATAATGGCAAATTCCCAGAGTATTTCATCTGGAAGGAGCCGCCAAGCTCATACAGTGACTGAATACAGTCTTTGATTTCTACCCATCTGCCTGCTGGCAAAACCAAGAGCCCCGCCAAATGTATAGACCCACAAATATCACAGAGTATTTGGGGTTTCTCCTTTTAATCCGCCTATGCCAATTCCAGAGAAAACCTATGAGTCTATTGTTCTCCAGAGAACCCTGGGAAAACACAGAAAAAGCGTATTTCCAAGTGGATCCATGAGCCGGGTGGGTAACTCTCCACTGACTTCCTGTTATTAATATGAGGAGGGTAAGGTTTAATAGTTACAGCAACACGTTAGCAGAGGGGTGAACTGGAATTGATTCTTTACATCTGCTCTGACTGTGCCTAGGTCGTTGGGAACCTAACACCTTCTCTCTTCCTTGCTTCACATTTTCCGGTCTCCCAAAGGTATAGGGAGACTTTTCCCACTTCTGGAGATTTTGGTGGAAGGTGTTGTATGTGCAAAGTATTTTTTATAAAAGAAAAAAGATGATGATTCACATTCCGGAAGCAGAAGGAAGTGCTTTTGTTTGACATTGAAACAGGTGTCCGAGCAATGCATTTATAGGCTGACACACACTTTTAGTCATAATTCGCAGTAGAACAAAACACTAGAAAAATATGTATTTCTAATTTATGGGCATCAAAATCAAGAGTCCAGTTTAAAAGTTGTGCATCATTATTTGACCCTTCCACTCAGATAGTGTGTTTGAAATTGTCAAATTGAGTCACTCAAATTTTCATTTAGCTTTGCATTGTATCAAATGTTTGTTTTGTATCAACAATGAACATAAGGCTGCTTCTCTTCAAGCTTGGGACTCTGAAAGCCATCTGAAGTTAGTTTTTTTTCTACTCAGTGAAAAGATAATTATATCACAAG
>NW_010527380.1:5695-11698 GCF_000687285.1 Phaethon lepturus
AAGCTTGTCCTTGAAGATGTTTTTGAGTAAACAGGATATTTTCCTGAATACAAGACTAAAATATTACTTTGACTGTATGTTTTGGGTTTTTGGTGGGGTTTTTTTGTTGTTGTTTTTGTTGTTTGGTTTTTGTTTGTTTGTTTGTTTTTAAAGGCACAGAATAAAAACATACATTCCCAGTTTCGGATGTGAAGCATATATTTACTGGCAGAAGTAGTAAATAATTAACTTACTTAATGCTTGGTGCCTAGTGAACTGTCAACTTCTTAGAGTCTTTCCTGCATATACTTAAGCTCTAAGACAATTTGCTTTACTCAAAGGTAGAGAGTTGTAAAAATTGTACTTGTTTTCTTCCTGGAGTCAGTACTTATTTGGGGAGCTAACACTTAATTTGTGTATAGTCACACCTGCCAGAATGACCCTCTGAAACTCACACCACCCCAGAACAGAGTGTGTTTGAAAGCCTTCCAGAGTTTGGCCAAGGACCCCATCAATCATGGGAATGACAGTGTGTTTGGATAAGAGAGCTGACAGGCTTGCTCACTCCTTCTGGTGTTCCCTTCACTTCTCTCATCTTAAACCAAAGTCCTTGAAAACGCACCAGCTGCCGTCAGGGAGAGGGACCTGAAAAGTATTTTCCAACTGTTGTTTTGAGAATGGGCTAGAGATTTAAAAGGCACCGTCACTAATGAAACACATGGAACATAGCCCCATTTCTCTCATAATCAAAGAAAAGGAAAAAAGGCCAGCTATTGAGAACGCTGCAATTAAAAACAAAAGCTGAAACAATAGCTTTGGGCAAATGCGATGTTGTCACTGAACATCCTGCTTCGCAAGCAAGCCACACAAAGTGGGATGGTAATGGAAGGTCCCAGATCAGAGTCAACACTGAGCAAAGGGTGCTGCTCCAGCTGGGATAGTCCTAGTCTGCCTCCAGCGGGCAGGCTGGAGTGAGGAGGGGAAGGAGAGGCAGCGTTGACACAGAGAGCCTACCATAGTATTTTCACAGTAGCTTGCCATAGG
This sequence comes from Phaethon lepturus, assembly GCF_000687285.1. Classification (NCBI taxonomy): domain Eukaryota; kingdom Metazoa; phylum Chordata; class Aves; order Phaethontiformes; family Phaethontidae; genus Phaethon; species Phaethon lepturus. The sequence continues at coordinate 6,719 of NW_010527380.1, forward strand.
GAAGTGGAAGCCAGCTTCCAAGAAATATCTCGCTCTCTGGGTGGGCCAGCCCAGCACCACACGTAACTTTATTGCATAGGGCTGCAAAGTTCAAAGGAAGCTCTGGGAAAGGAGAACTGTGGCTCACAGCGCTGAGCCCAATCTGCTGCACCACACATGGCTAAAGTACACACTATCAGCAATCAAGGGAAGGACCTCCCTGAAGCACAAATGGCAGTGGGGGTACCCTTCTATAAATATCCTGAGAAATAGCAGAGTTTCCCTTTCCAGTTGCCTGAGTGACTCCACCTCCTTTGATAGCTTGCAAATGTTCCCTTGGTTTTAGTATTTACCACCGTCGCGTGTGTTATAGATCAAAAACAAGTGCATGGGAAAAGGCAGCTCAGCACAATAGGCGCGGGTTGAATTGCATGCAGTAGGAACTGTTTTGGGGTTGTGGTTGTGTCCCTTCCCTTTTTTTCCATCCTTCTAATCCCTTTCCTGTTTCAGTTACATTCTGATTTCCTATACTCAGTCAGAGCAACCTAATGCCAACTACAGCTCTCAGCCCCAAGGAATTAAAACCATACCCACAAATTGGTAAGGGACAGGTTCAGCCTGGCCCTTTTTCTCCTGCTGCGGACAGCAGGGAAGGAGAATCCAACAGCCTCCAAGCCAACTCAATACCACCTGAAAACCTCATTGGGATTTGAGCGATCTTTGTAGGTCTGCATATTCCATTCTGAGGTTTGGGTTTGGATGACGATGACCGCAGTCCATAGGAGAATTTGCCCTCATACCTTTCCACTAATCATTAGAAAATCTGGTTTTGACTTCACAGAATTCTGTGAACTCAAACTTATTTAAAATGATGCAAAGCACCAATGAAGCATGAAATACGAAACAGGTTTGCCTAAATACATACTTGGGCTCTTTAGAAAAAGAAACAGCAAGAAGTTCCCCTTGAAAATAGCATCTTTGTTCCATAATGTAAAGAGAGGTAGGAAAATTCAATAACTATATTGCATCTACAGTATCAAATCCAAATCGGATGTCTCATGTGTGAGAAAAAAACTAAGAAAAAAAAATCCCTTCTTGTTGTTCATGTGCCTGGAACTGGTTCTGCTGATGGGTAGAATTTATAAATAGCTATAGGGACTGGCGTGTTGTATAGGATACAGCATGAATACTGGCATTTCCTTACCAGTGTGAGTACCCAAAACAACATGTAAGAATCACTTCTAGAAGCATTGGTCAGGTCTTATACAATCCTAAGAGCAGATATCTACCTGACCAAAAAAGGGAGCCACTTAGTACTGTAAGTGGCATTAGTCTCCTGCGGTGTGGATTTAAAACATTTAAAAGCCCTGTGATGGCTATGAGAAGAGTTTGTATTTTGAGAAATGGTTGGCTACTTCTTCCCATTCTAGGTCAAATTTAAATGAAGGTACTGTAGACCATTGCAGGTCATGTAACCCATCCACTTAATTTTAAAAACTTTGAAGGATGGACTCAGTTTGGAGACACATTGCATTTCTGCAGGGGAAAGGAGGGAAAAGAACACACCTTCATGGAAAGCTCCCATAAAATATAATATAGGTCTTTCTGAATTATCCTCTACTAATAGGGGATTATACCCTTGTTACAGAGTAGGAAGATTCATGAGTATTATGAAAGGATATTATCCCTTCCTGTGTAACCATATCATATTGCTACAGAGCTGAAGTTCTACTCACACAACGGATTGTTTCCGTCATGGGGATTAGGTGGAAGGGTTAGGTGGTTTCTCAGACCATCTGAGGTTTGGATCACATCTGAAATCTGAAAGGGCTGCTTCTTCTGCACGGACCAAAAATGCAACTAGAATTTCTTGAATATAGCTTTACTCCTGAAACTTTGAGGACAAGCAGCGGAGAGTCACAAGGACAACTGTTAGCAAGTGAGATTTCCAGTATTAATAACTTACAAGAACAGTCCTCTCACATCTTCTGCCTGCCATGCAGATGTGAAGTCCTGCAAGACCAGAAAAGGTGATTTCAGGCTGATCTTCAATCTATCCTTGAATCCAGGCTCCAATTTTGCCTAATATACTGTCCTGAACAGACTCCGTGTCTGCCTGTTTGGATCCCATGTCTTCCACATGGTATGCATATGTGGTAGATCATTAGGTAGAAGCAGTGATAAAAATAGACCTGTTAAATATCCCTTTCATTTGGTACATCCTACTGAACAATTGCATGGACATATTAAAGTTATTACAGAAGATATCATATACTTGCACAATAAATACTGCTTACACAAAGTATAAGTTAAATACTCTTTATTATTACTCTTTAAGCAAGCCTTCTAACAAAGCCAAAGCCTTTTCTCATACCCACCAGCCTCCTTTCATATTTAGCAGAAGAAATATAAGTGGCAGATGCCAAAGATCTCTTCCTAGGAAAACAGTTCTCTTTGGCTTTGCTTTTACTCTCAAGCTATAATACTTAGATGCACGTTTACGAACTCTAGCCACTGCCACACTTTATCGATGCCAGAATTATCTATGATAATACTGTAATGTAATCAGTGTTATATGGTTGCCGAAAAGTAATTTTTCATATATATTCAGAACACAGCTTTGATAATATGGACACTAACTGCCCAAATATCTCTTCTACCTAGTTCACAAATATTTCAGACTAACATGTAAATTCATTACAGGACTTCTAGTCCTCTATCCATGTGATTCTCCTCATATTAGAGCACACCTTTATGTACACATTTCACTCATACGTCCAAGGTACAATTTTTTTTTGTACATTATAATATAAATTAAAACAACTTTTAAGCATGGTTCACAAAGCATAACCAACTTCTATGTATATACTCTAAATATGTCTTGCTGAACAAAGCTAAAGTAGAGACAAAAAATATCTTTAAATACTCATGAGTGTTTAAAATTATGCACCCTATTAGGCTTGTTGAACTTGATAGGATACTCTCAAAATCAGATGGTGTGTAAACATTTGTTGGATAATGAACTTATGCTTCATACTTAAAATAATGCGCCTCCAAAGCCTCCATGGTTTTGGTTGCATTTATACTTTTCAAATAAGCTTGGCCAGGGTTATTTCTGTTGTATTTCTACTTGACCCACATCCTTGAAAGAAATACTGTAATGGAACCAAAGTTCTATAATCATTTCCCCCTGCATTTATATCACTTTAGTACTTGAAAAAGATAGAGTTGATAAAAACATTGAGGCCTTCTAAGGTTTCCTGCAGACATACTTCACAGGTTTGATCATGATCGCTTTTTCAGGTGCAGTTACTCTTTACTGATGTTATCTTCATCCTGTTGTGGACTCTTATCGCTGAGGGATGAAATATCAGTTGATCTCCTTGCAAGAATTACATGCTCTGTCTTTCCATGGAGTCAACCCGGTTATGACTTGTACCTTGTGAATGACCTTCTAACATGGAAACAGCATGTGGGAAGCAAATGGAATTAAAAGGGTTCTCTTCAATTAATGCTATTAAAAGAAAATAAACTAGATGTACCAACTGCTGCAGTTAACCCACCTTAACTCTAACTTTACCAGCTAGCAGGCTTTTTTTGGAGGAAGTCACTGTAGTAGCAAAATCTAATTTCCCTTTGAACAAAAGTATAAATTCATAGAGAAGATGTTAACTGAGCCACAAAACCTAGATCAAGAAGAAGAATCAAGCCGCAGAAGACTTGTTTACTTGGTGTTTGAGTATAAGTGTTCTGTCATGATGGTACTGCTCTGACCTCAGCATGGACTTCATTGGCATGAGTGAAATCGGATAATATTCATTGGATGGGTGGGAAGAAAAAAAAAAAAAGAGCTACACAGAGAACTTACTATTTAAAAAATCCTTTTAACTTCTGTAATTTACAATCTATTTAAAAATTCAGGAAGAGCTTATCCTATTTATATTTTGCCCATGAACCTTTTCTGTCTTTTCTAAAAATGTGTTATTTTCTTCATACTCTGCCAAGAGCACTTCAGAACACCAATGAGCACCCTGGTCAAAGCACATTAATATTGACATTTCACATGAATAGTACAGAAGAATGTAGAGGAGGATATAGTTTTGATTTGGGGCAGGACACAGGAGTCATGGATACCTCTGGGACAAATGCAGAGGGAACAGCACAAGTTAATTTTTTCTGTTTTGGGCTCAGGTCACTCTCTTTTGCCTGTATGCCACCACAGGCCACTCAGTCCTTTTTCAGCTCTCCTTTCCTGCTTTCTGTTTCTTAACATTGTTCACTGGATGACAGTGCTTTAACACTACTTTTTTTTTAGGAAAATGCAGAAGAATATTACTAAGGGAAGTGGTAGACACTCTTTTACTTTCTGTCATCAAAGGAAGTGCCTCTTTCTAGAGCACGTCCAAGCACCAGGCTCAGCAAAGGAGCGACTCTGGGGAATTGCCTGCTCTGTGTCTGCCTGGAGACAGCATAGGTGCTTTAACAGTCTGTTCTAACTTCAAAAAATCTGGATTTATTAATTAAAAGAGGAATGGTGCCTTTTTATCATGTTGTTTGGAGTAACAGCCCTTTCAGTCTCTCCTGCGTCCCCTTGGGATCGTTGGGAGACCCCTGGATGAGGAGCGCTAAATAAGCAGTAATTATTCTTGCTGTGATGATCGTACAACTGCAGCCTCGGCAGCTGTTAATGTCTTCTGTGAAATCCCTCTTCAGTCGGGTGCTCATTTAAAATCATTACTCTGGCCGTGGTGTTTTAAAATGCATATAGGTTTTTCCCTTGGCACATCATCCCCAGTTAGGTGAGATGCACATGACAACTCCACGTTTGTGTTGAGTTTTCTGTACCTTTCACGTACGTGTTGCCAAGTACACAACTTGCCATAATAGAGCTTAGTACCTGTTCCAAATCATCAAGAAGAAAACTCTTTGAAAACAAGCAAAACCAGTCTCAAGTATGTTCACATGAACTTGGTTTTACTTGTATTATCGCTAGTGTGTGTG
>NW_010527381.1:0-48828 GCF_000687285.1 Phaethon lepturus
CGGGCGGGCCCATCCCCGCGGCCCCCTTTGCCCCCCGTGGGCGCGGGCAGCGCCTCTGGCTTCTCCCTCTTGCCCTCAGCCGCCCGAACCGAGACACCCCCTCGGTGCTGCCGCGGCCACCCGAGACAACTCCTCGTCCCGTGCTCTCCGCGCTCCCCGCACTTCTCGCAGTTGTTTTCCCCGAGGTTGAGCCAGAATGACATTACAGTGCAGCCTTGAGTGTCCGGCTTGCCACCACTGTACTCCTCATCTTTTTCTTAAAACGCTTTCCTTTGCACCCGTGTTTTCCTTCCGTGTCTGTGTAATTTCTCTTTCTTTGCTTGCTTTCTGTTGCCTTGGATCACCCCTGTAATATTGTACAGCTGCCATTAGAGACTGCCTTATTCCTCTCGTGCTTCCTACAGGCTACCCCAGTTATTCACCTGCATAGCATCCTTTCTCAGTTTAGCATTAAACCACTCATCTTATTTCTGTTTCCAGCGGTACCTAGATATAACCACGATAGGTATCCTAGAAATGTAGAGGTTTGATTCCACTACATGTAGTCACCTAGAAACCCTTTTCCTCTCTTCACTTCCATCTAGGTTGAGAGTGTGGGTGGTTTCTAAGTGACTGAAAGAAGTGGAATAGGTAGGAGGAAAAGGGACCGAAACATTAGGAATAACTTGCAGGGAGGAGGGTAGAATCCGTCTTCTTTGCTACAGCTGTTTGTTCCACTCCGGAGAAGTAGCAGCAGGAGGTGCTGGAGGAGGAGGATTTACAGCAGACACTCTGGAGACCCAGAGCCAAACTCTTTTGACTGCTGGAATTGCACACAGGCTGCATATGCCACTGGGAGGTGGTGGAGTGTAGTAATAAGTGCAGTTGTTTTTATGTATGTAATCACTTGAATAATCGCAGGAAAATCTGCAAGTGAATTGGACTATATCAGATTATTTGCTTTTTATGTTTGGTTAATACTTACGCATTAAGAAATCAGAAACAGCCTTTTAGAAAACTGGGGGGCAGCCTTTTTTTTTTTTCTCCTTCAGTTGGGCATAGTTTTAAAAACACAGGTTTCTGGCTATTAGAACTCTGTGGTTTGATCTTCAATGAAAGGCTGTTGTTTGTAAGAAGTCATTTAATGCTGAGAAATGGAACTACTGATTACTATCAGGCTCCTCTTTTCCCTGCTTTGAGTACTTGGATGAATTGAGAAACTGGCCTTCATCTACAGCAATATGCATGGGGCCAGATGTATGTGAAGTGCTTTGCTTGTTGGACACTAACATTAGCTGAGTATTAATTCTTTTTTTAAACTATTACCAGTGTGTCTGTTGACTGATGGCGATTTCCCAGTAATTTTCTAAGTCTCTCATTTGTTTCTGCCGTTAAGTGCCTTCTAAAGGAAATGCAGTTTGCTTTTGAGTGTCTGGAGTATCATATGTAACATAGCAGAATTATTATCAGGTAAACTAAACTTGTTTCTGAACACAGGAGTGAGGCATGACCTTGGATATACTGACCATGATTTATCAATCAGATACTGAAGCATCTGCAAAACAAAGATGTTTCTGTAGTTTTCCTTATTTATGTGCATGTTAATGAATCTTTCCATACATAGATGTAATCAAACAGATTCATTCTGGGTTTTATATCTCTTTTTGCCTTGACCATTGTTTTGGAACCTAGTCAAAATATGCCCAAAATATGTCTCCTCTTAAGAAACAATTTTTGAGCGAATAACACTTCTTTTGGAAGTGTATGTTATTGTAAAGCTCCCTATTAAATAATACTATGAGATGCTTACTAGATGATGGGGAAAGCTTTGTCCTCCGTTATGAAGTGCTTTTTATTCCTTGAGATATTCAACAATGGAAAGGTATTTTTTGCAAAGTTCTTACAGCAGCCATAAATACTTCTGCTAGAGAGACTTCCTGTTTGCTGTACTTTGCCCTGTGCTGTTATCGAAAGACACCTTGATTTTTGTTCTAGAGAAGACAGAAGTGAAGAAAAAAGCCAGCCAGAGAGCAAATAAGTAAACTGGGGGGGTGTGTGTGGGGGGGTGTGTGTGTGTGTGTGAATCACATGACCCAGACTGGATATTTTCTCTTTTAATTAGGAAATGCATTCTTGCTTTTATAATTCAATGAGCGAGTCCTACATACCAATTATTATTTTTAATAAGCCAGGCAAAACTTTTAAGGGTAGTGATGTATCTAGAGCTGCATAGAGGTGCCCAGCATCTTCAGACCTTCCAGTACATCAGGAAGCTGCTACTTGAAAAAAATTGACCATTAGTGGTGGATTTTGTTTTTTTATATGTGGACTCCTGACCCTTAAGAGTGATAATAGAGAAGAAAAAGATATACGCACTTCCTCCACTAGATTTGTATTGAAAATTATTTTCATGTAAAATTGAATAGATTTGTAAACACTGCAGGAACACTTGTTAGTCACAACAGTGGTGGAATTATGCTAATGTAATGCTAATGCTCTGTGGTGTAGTTGATATCATGCCTGTTAAGGTGCTTGTGACTTGCATGTAACGCAAACTCAGTAAATTGATTTTTGTTTAGATCTCTGCTTGTCAGGTAATTTGATCCTACTGAAGTTCAAGGCAGAAAGGTCTGGCAATGACTGTGAGCTCTAGTTAGTGGTCAAAGGAAGGAGCATTGTTAAGTAAGGGCACACTTAAGCCCTTACTGTTACTATTTGAGAATGAGAAAACCAAGTCAGATTTTCATGTATGTAGCTGCTCTAGGATTACAGAATTTAAACTGAGACAGTATTGTGAGTCAATTCTAAAATACTTGTTTATAGGACTAAAGCTTTCGACATGTGGAATCAGACACACAGTATTTTAACTACCTTAGTTTTAGGGAGTAGACCAGTATGGCTAGCATCGTTGCAAAAGCTAATTGGAATGTTTTGCTGCTTGTTTTCCAGACTTACCTACAGGTTGGGAGGAAGCTTATACTTTTGAAGGTGCAAGATATTATGTAAAGTAAGTTGTATGTTTATCTGTCACAAAACTATAATTTTCAATTAGTTTGTCTAAATGTTGCTGTGATATTCCAAACTGAATTTAAATGTTATACTATAAATCCAGAAGGAGTATTCAAGCTTGTCATAGTGTGAGTAGTCCTTTGTTTACTGATTTCTGCACAACTAAAACAATTTCTTGAGTTTGTGTTAATACTTTTAATTAAAGCTGCTTAAGGATGCAGATTCAAATGAAGTTTCTCCTGTGAGTGTGACCATCTAGCAAGAAATGTCCTTGCAAGTCGAGAATACTTTTGAGTTTGTCAGTTTGTTTGACACTTGTCTGTATACACTATCATGCCATAAATGCTTTCAGAAAGGCAAGACCTTTGTCACTGGGAGAAGAGTCTTGATCAGCCCTATTCTCTAGTAATTATGTTGTTTAAAGCCACTCTGAGTGTTCAATGTGGCTGTTTTCTTTCCAGACCTTCTGCTTCTAGCATTGATTTTCATTATTATTTTATTCAGGTTTTCATATGTTTTGAGGGGTGTGTCCACTGTAGTAGACTTGCTGTATGTATTGTCTTTTTGAATGAGAGGCATGGAAATAGAGCTCTTACGTAGAAGCCCAGAGGTCATGTTGATCAGATCTGCACAAACTTCTTACAAGCTTTTCCTCTTCAGATAGTCCATTCGTATCTGGACAATTTTAAAGTGGCACCTATGTATATTTGTCTGGTTATGCTTCTTTTTCTGTTATTCAACAATATGCAGGCTTTTTATCAATTCATTCCTGAGTTTTTACTCACTACGCTGTGTGTTTGGTTTGCGTCTTTAAATGAATAGTGTCATCAGTGGGATAACTTGTGTGACTGAAGGTTACTAATAGTCACAGAAGTTATAGGCTGCAGGTAGGTAGGTTTTTTGGTGTCTTGGTGTTGAGCAAAAGGTAGCTGCTCTGTGTAAGTTGCATTGTAGACATTGTGAGATGGGTGTTATAGATGTGTTTCATGGTTTATTTTATATAGGAATGTGTTTGATTTGATCCTAAACAAAGTTAAAAAAAAATATGCTGAGGGATAATGCTCCAAAAATCTTGTTGGAACTGGTGCCGGGCTCTCTAGAAGGCGTCGTCTTGTTAATAGGTGACTTATTTGTTTTACTCTTCTATTCTGCCTTCTTGTAATTTACATTGCACTAGTGTTGCAAAGCAACTGACAAGAGCCACACCAGGCTGAGGAGAGGCATGTGCTAAGGATTTCACCTCTGGTGTTCTGTTCATGTTATTAAATGAAGACGAGTGAAAATTAAAGGCGGCTGTATTTCTGTGTGTATATAATATAAAAAGAAGTTCTTCTAGACTTTCAGATGGAACTTGTTCTTGCAGATTAAACCTATGAGCAATGTATTAGCTATAGTAACTGGAAAAATAACAACTCGAGTTTTCTTAGAATAAAAAAAAAAAGCGTGTGGACAGCTATTGTAGAGTGACTGATGCACTTAGGCACAAACTTGCCAGGTGGTAGGTTGTTTGTGTGCTCTTGTCCTTACAAGGTCTTGTGTTCAAGGTGTTATCATAACTGTTAAGATGTACATTAAGCTGATTGTTTTGCTGATAGCCAACACTAAATAGCTCTGTTTATATTTAAAAGTTGTGCTGCATCTTTGAGAACATGTTGCACAAACAACACTTCTGTGTCATTTGATAGATGTAGGAGGATAGCAGGGGAGCCTGCTAAAAGGTTCACATGGTATGACCAGTTTGGCATCCTTAGTTAAATACAGGTTTGTTTTGTAGCCTCTCAGGCTGAATTTAAGCTTCTGCCCAATGATAGCTTCTCCTTTTAAAGCTGTCTAGCATTCAGCCCTACCGGTGTTAGAGAAGATGTGAGAGCTAACACAGACAGGGTGACAACATTATAATCACTATCTTATAATCCTAGGCAGTGTAACTCTGGATGATGTGTTGATTATAATAATTCCAGTTGTCTGAATCTGAACTTCTGTTGTGCTCCCACATGAGTGGGAAACTGCGCAGGTGGTTGTGACCTTGTGCTATACAGGCAACCCCACACATGGATTTTTAATTGTAACCTACTCATTTGAGTGTACTGATTGGCTAAATAGTAATGCTTATGATGTTGATTACAGCATAATAAAACTATGATAAAACTAAAAATATTGAAAACTTGTTCATGGTCAGGTCTGAAAGAAGTGTGTCGATTTGTGTTCTGGTATGGGTTACAAAGTTAGAAGGGAATGAATGTTAATGGCAGGCTATTGATGCATTCAGAAATGTGAAACTTGGCTGTTGGATTTCTGTAATGTGTCCAACATGAGAGTTAGACAAGAAGGATGGTCAAGTTTCCTGATCACATAAATAATTTTACCTAACTTCTGAGGCACAGCTTCAAATACGTCGGTTGAATAAAAATATTTAACAACTTTGCTTTATGGTAAGATCTTATGCTAGACTGTGTTTGAAAATAAAAACCTTTTGAAAATTATTCTTATGGTTCTTTAATAATAGGTCTTCACTGTTCCAAGTGGGTGTGTCACTGAATCTATTACTGTGCTTTTTCTGGCTTTGATGTAGTAAACACTGCATAATCAAATTGGGATAATGTTGAGGAGATAATCGTCAGCTAAATCTTAACATTCCTTGGACTGGCATTTCAAACAAATGACTTGGGATACAGATTGCATTAAAATGTGGTTATTTTTAAAGGACACTGTATTTTTCTTGGGATGTGTACACTCGTTTTCAGAGTAAGTGAATATCAAATAGTGACTTTTATGCACTTTTTTTAGTCCCATGACATTGAATTTGTTCTAGCTTTAAAAAGGAAAGGTATTCTGAAACAGGGATAGATACAGAGTTGCTTCGATGGCATAAGGTGGTTTTGTTTTGTGTAGATTTGTATTCGTAAGTTGATGCTGGCTAGGATTTTGACCTTTTTTGCAGTGTTTTGGATTAGTAGAAGAATTCTAATACTTGGTAATGACAGAATCCTTCTCCCACGTCCTCCCTGTCCCTTGTAAATGCAAATGACAAAAGGTTGTGTTTGTTATTTGGGGTAAAAAAATTATGCAATGCCATAATATATTGTATATGTTCTCATGAGATGTGGTTACATTGTTAAAGTGTTTTCTCTCTTTGGGAGTGAGAAAATCTGGTTTTGTTTATTGTTTTTATTTCTGAAATAATGCTTGGTTTGGGTGTAATCTTTATGTATACAGTAACTAAACTTTTACCTGGAATATAGGGCTGTAAGTCTGTAGAATCAACACATTCAAATATAACCTCTAATAATTAGTCTATTATTGGTTAACTATTGAATCTTCTGTGTTATGAAGTAAAACAAGATGTGGGAAAATTCTGTTTGAAAATAATGGCACAGCATGCTGAAATATTTGAGATTTTCTTTTGTTCTACTTCACTGGACTACTTATTTATGCTTACTGTATTGAGCATTCATTGAGCTCTGGAAAGTTAAGGGCTTTATCCCCAAAACAGACTTGAAGCTGCATAGTAGTATGGGAAGCTTAAGTTACTTACATTATTTGTAAGTGCACAAGGAAATGGACCTGTATGGCAATCTTGTCAATAGACAAGACATACCTGGTCGCAGGCTTCAGACTCCTCGCCTATTAAGATCAATGAGAATTTTGAACTTGATGTTTTTAGTATCTTGTGACGACTGCATATAGCACTTTTGAGTGCTATAAATTACACAAATACATCTTTCCCTGTACATATGTGTGTGTATTTATTGCATAGGTTTAAGAAACCCTTATTGCTGGTTAAAACCACCTGATTATCTAAACTCAGGCATTTGCTTACTTTTCTTGCCTTTTTCCCTCTTTCATTTCAGTAGTTCTGAACATATGTTAGGACATTCATACAGGACATTTGTATTGATTATTTTTTTTTTTAAGCCAGGCTTATATTATTTAGGCTATTAATGTACCAAATAAAGTTTGTTTTTTTTTTAAAAAGCAAACCAAGGATGATATTTGAGGAATTTTACATCAGTAACTAGTTTGGCTTCTATAGATGCACTCTTGGATTAGCTCTTTAGGTGTTAGAATTTGATATTTCTTAACTCTGCTGTAGGACCGATACTTGTGGGACAGTAAGAAAGCTGACTGAAAAAGTTCTTAAAAACTTAAAGAATTAAGAAGGCTAAAGCTTCATTTTTAGAGTTTTGTGTTGAAGTTTACCTTTTTCTGTATTTATCAGCACAATTTTTGTCTATCTCTTGCTGAAGTAAGGCATTGGCAAAGCCAGGCCAAAGCTGAGGTGAGTTCACTATTGCATTGAATAGAGGTTCTGCATGCTTTTATAGAGACTTTTATCAATGCAGGTTTGCTTACTGTAGGCATGTAGCTTGAAAATTGGGAAGGTAAGAAAAATTTATTAAGCGATTGAAAGGGATAAGATCTTTTTCATCCTTGAGTTTCTGTTGTTTACTAAGATAAACCTGTGCTCATTGAGAATTCAGCTTTTGTTTGAACCTTTGGTTTTTATGTGCATTTCAAAGATCCTCTCCCATTCAGCTGAGAAGTTCTCCTGAAAAATCAAAGAACAGCTAGTCATGTTTGCAGAGAAGGCCTTTCTTGAGAGGAAAAATAGGATTTGAAAAAAATAAGAACAGATCAGATTGTTTTCTTCCAACAGTAAGAATCACAGCATTCCTCCCAGAAATTTAGTTCTTCTCTTGTTACCTCTAACCTTTATTTTACTAAAATTAAGGAAAGACTAAAGTTTATTCTTGGCCTTCATTCAGTTCATTCTTTGATGCTAAGACATCTAGATCAAACGTGGCATATGGCTAGGTGGGTGAACTGTGGGACATAACATTAGAATGAACTAACCTGTGCCTTTTACCTTTGTAGTGAGCAAAGCTGTTCAGAAAAGGAGAACTTTTAGGAATCCTTGCAAATTTATTATCTATTATAACGTTTACTTCTTTATTCTATTGTAATATTTCGAGAACCGAAAATACTTTGTATGGGGAGCGTGTGGCTCTAGCACTTCACTGGTGCTGCCACTCAGCGAAATGCGTCCCGCGGTGTTACAGCTTGCGCTGCAGGTCTCGCCCAGGTAAGGATGAAATTGTGTCGCCCAGGAGCCCTAGGAGAAGTGCAGGCTTTCGCTCTGTGGGGAGAAAATCCAAGGAGGTAGAAAGAAATAAAAAGGGTATTTATTTGAGAATCTTGCTGGGGCGGGGGGAGTTGTGAGAGGGACTAGCTGTGCAAGGGGGGTGCAGCAGGAGGGGAAACAGTCAAGTGGGTGCAATGCCAGAGCCAGGCATGGCGGTGGAAGGATTCTAGACACAGGAAGAAATGGGTTTGGGTCAGAGGAGGAGAGGTGGGACTCCATCCAAAAAGCAGCTTATGGGGGGATGTGGAAGGAAGAGGATGGAGGTGGTGACATACTGAAGGAGAAGGCTATAAAAGGGTGGGAGTAGTTGCAGAAAGGGGAGGAGTGGAGACTAAACCAGGCAGAAAGGAGCTGTGGCAGGGGAGAGTCAGTAGAAGGAGTAGGGGTGGTTTCTTTTCTAGCTGATTTCCTAGGAGTGAACTTGATGGAATTTCTCCCAGAGGGAAGGGTGGCAAAAGTTCACCCTGCAAAAGCATGTTGTCTGACTCTTGTGCAGGTCTGGCAGGGCCTATTAGCCCTGGCTTATGAACCTGTTTCAAAGTTGGTCTGGCAGGTAGAATATCAAATGTGAATGCTAGAATTACTGTGCTTATAAAGTCTCTCTTTGAGTGCGATGTCTGTGGTTGATATTTTGAGCTCTTTCCTGAAGTGTGTTTTTAAATTGGGTAATACGTTGAATGCTTTGGTTTTACTAAGATAGACTTTAAAGCACGAAGGAACTTACTGATTATTTTTTTTAAACCATTACCAAGTTTTTAAATACTTGTAAGAATTAATGCATAATTATTAAAAGCTACAAAAACATCTTTATGTAACTTGTTACATGAAACGCTGAAATCCATGAGAAAGACATTGGAGACACTCAAACTTTTTGATATCTGTTAACAAATGAGTAAGTTAACTTCCCCAGTTTTGGATCCTCGGTTTTGGAAGTGGTAATATTTCTTCCCTAACTTTGCCCTTAATTTCTTCCCTAACTTGATGGTGTTAATAATAGCAGGTAATGCTAATATATACTTTAAGATATGATTACTGTGAAGTGAATTCTTCTGTGGTCTTTCATTTTTGGTATCTACAATGTGTGAAGGCTGGTGAAAAACAAAGGAAATGCTGATCGATTGTAACTTTATGTAGGTGGCTGCTGCATTATTTTATAAATATAGTGATACATATTTTTCCTAAACCCCTTCCCACTTCAGGGAAAAAAGGTAGCTGAACTGATGTGCACTCTAAGTGTTAGTTTGGGACCTGTACCAATATTTCCTCTTCCTGTTGTGTCAGGGTGTTGCACAGGTCCTTTTCTTTCTTCCCTGTCTTGGTACTCATATCCTGCAGTACCTGGAACTGAAGGACACTTCCAAAACCACCTGACGTGGCAGGCAGGTGACTTGTGAACTTTTGCGACAGAGAGGTCTACTGGTGTAGCCACTATTCGGTAAAACTTTTACAGGTCCAGATTTTACGTGGTGCATATTATGTTTTGCTTTTACTTAAAGGAATTGCACGTACTTTTTCTCTGTGGTCTGCAAGTGTTTTGTTGTACTGGATCAAAACTAGTGTCTGTTGTGGTGCTGCGCTAAGCCTGTTTTTCCTGCATATGTTTATGTTACACTGGCTCTTATTATAATGAATTACACTTTCATTAAACCTGAGATACACTTTGGTTGGCAGTTCAGAGCGATCTTCAGTACGCTTCTGTGTGCGTGTGAGAGAGAAAACTCCTGTGAAGCTTGAGGCAAATGCTGGCTGGAAGCAAAGCTCTGCAGCCCTGACTGCGGGCATTTCTGCCAACGTGGTGCCTGCATATGTGTTTTTTCTGTGTTTCAGTAAGTAAATATCTAAATTTAAACACCTCCCCCTTCTCTCTCCTTCCCATGCCTTCTTTCTTTCGAATGTGGAAGATAGCTGTTTCTCTCTGTGCGCTTCGCTTGCTCTTGCATTTGGTTGAGGGGAAGGTATTCTCTGACGGAGGCATTGGGCCGGGGAGAAAGTTGCATCAGTAGTCACCTTCAAAAGTAGAAGTTTGGGGATGGGAACTTGATAGCGTAGGCACTCCAGTAAAACTCTTTGGGAAAGATTCCTACCCCCCCCCAGTACTGAGTAGGACAGGGAGGTCTGCTCAAATAGTTGGTTGTAATGTTTCATCTTTCTGCTCGGGACCTATAAGCCTGGAGTTGAATACTTGTTTGAAATCTGTGATGTGGGGAAAAAGAAAAAGGCTTTTAGATAACATTTTGAATGCCTGTGTAGTCTGTGATGATCACAGAGCTTTATATAAACAATTTAAAAAGCACTTGCTTATTCAGGAGGATTCAGAAATTTAGTTCTTCGTGGCTTTATCCACGGTGACTTCATAAGAACAATTAGTTGCAAGGAAAGGTGTATTGCCAAGCAACCTATCCTTTAAAATTAGCTTCCTGTTTTTTCTCTTCCAGAATCTATTACAAATCATGTTTAGTAGAAACAAATACTTAAAGAACTAATTTTGTGCTTTATTAACTGGAAACATTTCAGTGTGTCAGACCAGGTAAGAGGGATCCTCGTAAACAAAGGTGTTTGAAAGGAAAATACCTGGTGAAAGTTTTGATTTAAAATGCTGTCTTTGTCATCTTTCAATTCTAGTAGTTCACGGAAATTTTTATATTCTTTACTACTCACTGAATAAGAAGGACTACTGAAATTGTATAAATCCTGTAAAAAATACAGCTTGTGATGCTTTTATCTGAGCTATCCTGCTGGGAAAATTCTGACACTTTTTTTTTTTATTCTCTAATTTTACGTTAAATCCTACAGAGTATGCAGCTGCTGACCAATGTCTGACACTTATCATTTTGAGAATATCTTTTGGGATGTGTAAAAACAGATGACGCATCTTCAAAGTTTTTCAGTGAAGCTGCTTTATAAGAAAGACAGAAAGCCCACTTAGAAATAAAATGTTATAAGCAGCAAGAATAAAGAGGTGGTGCTCCCAAATCCCTATGGGGAAGAAGAAAACTTTTTTCATCTGATTGAATGTCAAAAATAACGACTTGGTTTCTTGGAGAGAGTAAAGCTGGCCAAGACTGTTGGGGTTCAGTGTGGGATTTTTTGGTTTGTTTTCTTTTTTTTTTTGGAGGGGGGGGGGGGGGTATTTAGTTGCATTTTTTACATGTTGGCCACACCATTTAGTAAGGTTGCTTTCTTTTGTATTTTTTCATGTACGAAGAGAATACTGTAGATAAATTCTTGGTTGAAGTCTTTGATAAAGTCTGATACAACAGATTGAAAAAGAAAATGACAAACAAAAATATGTATTTAAGCAGTGTCGTAACATCAAATGTTTTAATAATTAATTTTGATCAGAATAATGATGCAAGTTAAACCTCATTAGAAATTCATATAATCTGTTCTGATTTTAAATCTCTTTTATGGTAAAATCTCTATCTTCTTTATTTGATGTGGGTATCAGTTACTTACCTGGTCTGAAACACTGAAATGTTTTCAGTTACTAAACCACAAAAATGTTAAAATTTAACTTTTAAAAAATTATTAACTTTTATTAATTGATCCATTTTCTTTATTGTATCTGCAGAGTTAAAAGCATTTGACATTTGAAGCAATACATTGTTAGTTGGCTGAATTGAACACCTAAGAATATCTCTAGTATAGTGAATTTTACATGTTTAGGTCACTAAAGTTATCCTTGATTGGGCAGGAGGTAGTTGTTAAAATTGATCTGCAATGAATTTGAAGATTTGGGAATCCTAAATAGTTACACTCATCACTGGGAGTCTTGGACCATCTGTCTAGTTCTGGTCAGTAAAAACTATTGATTTAGGGTTTATCTCTTTGCATAGTCATACCTAGGGACTACACCAGGTTGATGAGCCTTGAGACAGTAGTATGTTCTGATCTCTGCCATACAGACTGTCTTCTGCTTCTGTCTCTCCTTTTGCACAACTTCAGATAAAAATGAGCTGACAGTTGGCAAGGCCACTTAATAAACCTTGCCTTGAAGTGGTGTGGAGATGAGACTAGAAGGAAGGAGAGTGCAAATTGTGGTAACACTGCTGGAAAAGGTGGTTTGACTCATTTTATACTGAGCCTTGTATTTCTTTTTCTGCAACTCCTGTCTGTCTGATAATTACTAAATGAAATTAAAACTTTCTCTGTAGTGTTTGCCACAAATAGTGATTAAGAAAAGTTTTGTTCTTAAAAGCAGATAAACAAAAGACAGCAAAACCATTAAATCTACGTAATTTTCTAGCTGATTACATTGCACAGTACATAGTAAACAGCATAAAAGATGAAGTTTTGGAATTATTTAGATCAGTGATACCTAATGTTATGGTTAAATTGACTTCTGTTTAAATATAAATTAAATGAAAGAGTATCCTTTCGGCCCTCTCATTGCCAGTAGTGGTTATATATTTTATGTATGTACACACACACATATGTATAGGACACATTGTTCTTTATGCCTCTTTCAAGAACCCCTGCTCCAAATTTTTTACATGGAACGCTGGCATTTTACTTTATAAATATGAAAAGATTTCTAGACGTCAGGAAAAATCTGAACCTTTTCCTGAAGTGCCCTTTATTCTTGTACCCTAAGCTAAACACGACAGACTTTTTGCAATATGCTTCAGAATAGAGCTCACTCTGTTGTGGTTTTTGTTCGACTTCAGGTGAGAGTGCCAAACCTGTTGAACAAGAAATTCGGGATTGCTCCTGCCTCAGATTGCTCACTTTGTGGTTTAAAACAACAAAAAATGCTATCAAATTCAGCAGTCGATTCAATGCCAGTGCTTTATCCTCTTCATTAATCTTTTGTTTGTGTGCCTGCTGCTTCAAAACATTATTGAGCTCAAATATGTAAGCTACATGAAAATCTTGCAATTTTGTAGACGGAGAAGAACTACGTGAAGTGAGACTTAAGTAGAAAAAAATCTATTGATGAAAGCGGTGATGTCCTATTAGCTTGTAAGTGGGGCTGGTTGTGTTTCACAGCCCTCAATGATTTGAGCTTGGGCTGCCTGGGAGACTGCATCAGGCTGGGGAGTTGGAATTATTAGCATCCTGGTTTTAAATAAGAGGGAGTCATTGTTCAGTAATGGAGTCGGTTTTTCTTTTTGACTTTCAGTGATGCTATTTGTAAGTCATTAAAGCAGGCAGAAACTTCTCAAACTTTTAATGAGGATTGAAGGTACCGTCATTTTAGACAGGTATTGCAATCAACATTAATTTATATGATAACTCTTGCATTTCAGTTGTTTTATTACTTTGTTTAAAAGTTGCCTTGTGCAGTTGGAAATAGGGTTTTCAACGAAATCATGGTAACTTAAGGTTTTTATTTAATTTTTCAAGGAGGTGAAGAAATTTAATCTGGAGTTGGTTCAGAACCTGTGTCTCTTGTACAATTTCACCAGGCCTGCTATATATGAGATTATATAGCTGGCAGAGTGAATCTGTAAAGAACAAACATGATTTTTCACTTCTCTGTAGATGAGATAAGTAGTTCTAGGAAAAATAGGAGTAGGATTTGCTCCCTGGTTCTTGTACTCCTATCTAATTTCTCTGCAGCAGTCGGCACCTAAATTGTAATGAATGGAGCTGAATTTGTGTTTAACTGCTGGATTCCACAGGTGTCTCTTACAACTGTAGTGGGAATGACCAAAAGCAGAATTTATGCGGGAGTTTTCTGTTTTTGTTGGTTTTTTTCTGTCCGAATTTGACATATGTGTGGCAACCACAACAAGAAATTAAATGCAATGCAGACAAAGCTGTAGTTGGCAGCTGTTAACTTGTTTTGAGCAGAGACAAATATTTCAAGTCTGCTGATCTATTTATTTTCCTTGAGTTGAAGTAATTTCCTTTTTACTAATTGAAAAAACTGTCTGCACTACTGGCTTGAAAAAATTTATATTAGAAAAACAACTCTCTCCAACTCTTCTTTTCAATTCTTCTTTCCTTCTGCTGTTTGACCTTCCCTTTCTCTTCCTTTTTATTTTATTTTATTTCTATGTATGTGCCCTTATTGTTCACCCAACTCCTTTTGCTTTTACTCTGCTTGCTTCTAGCACCAGTAGCTCAAGTAGTGTTAGACATGATCCTCCTCAGTTGGATTGCATGCCAAATTTTCCTAAGGGGAATGTAAATACTGTGAGGTCAGTTCAGTATCAAATGCCTGCAGCCTGAAATGAACCCTGCAGGATTTTCTGCTATTCAGTCAAAATTAGGACCTGCTCAGGATACGGTGCTAAATATGAAAAGTCAAGACTTGAAATTATATGTTATGCTTTACAGCTGCATTTTTTCTTTTTTTAACTTTAATTAAGCTTGTTCTGCCCCCCCCCCAAAAACAAAAGAATGAGCACTAGGGACAACTCACTATAATCATGGTAATTAACAGATCTGTTTAAAAACCTCTCTCTATATATACGTTGATGGATTACTTGATGTATTTCTTTAAGGTTGTAAGCCAGAGGAAGTGGTGTATGTGCATTGATGCTCACCTGCAACATATCTAAATGGTGATACTGAAGCATTAGACTTACGTGCTTTTGATAGCAAATAAAATCTTCAGCCCATCTATTCTTCCATGTTTCCCCTCACCTCCTTCCTTCCTCCTTTTCTGTCTGAAAAAGAATGGTGGGAAGAAAGGACTGTGGTAAATTCATGAAGCAGAGCAAAAACAAATTGCTTTTTCTGTCTTACTCCTGTACTTCATACAAACCTGCTAGTCATTCTTTTGAGGGAGAAATGCTCAGTGTGTTTCCTTTAGATCAGTGATGCTCTTTAATTTGCCATATGGTAGTTTGAATTGCTTGCATCTACATGCTGATAAAGACTTGATGCAGCACTTCCAGTTTTACACAGAGTGAAAGTATAGGTTAACAATTGAACTTGAGTTTTTTTGTTTTGTAGTGCTGTCAGAAGATTGGCCTAGTTTAGGCATATTTGTCTTTCAAACCGCTGTCTATAAAAGATTGGCTCCTATTAGTGTTGGCAAAGGAATCCATCTAATTGATGAAACTAAAAGAAAATAAACTCTGAATGTTAATGGACAAGTCAGAGGTTGAATTGTTCTTTGGTGTATTCTGGTGGCCACACCATGACAAGACCAATTCATTCTCCATTTTGTTTCCAGGTCTCTAACATATGATAATGTCACTGTGAAATGACTACAGAAAAATAAGACTTGTGGTTGGGGAATTTTTGCTTTCTGTTTTATTTTTGTGAGGAGATAAATAGTGTTGCGGTCATTAGATAAGTCCAAACTGCTTTACAGTGCTTTTGTAATGTTCCTGGTAAAGTTTTACCAACACATCTGTGGTTTTGTGTGGGAGGCTTTCATGATACTCAGATGAAGAAATATTTGATTATCGAATGCTACACTTCAATTTTCTTTGTGGATTAAAGTGGATACTGGAATTAACTGTTAGAGATATTGATGAAAAAGTATAGTGCTGAACTGAGAATAAAAGAGATTTTAAACTGGAAAGCATTTGTATCTGTCTTGGAAGTAAAGTAATGTTAAGTTCAAATCAATACATTATGAAATGGCTCATTCTGAGGTAAGGATAAATGTGTTATGAAGAGTAAAGCCATCTTTGAAGAATGGTACTCATATACATTTCTTGAACGGTTTTATTAATACTTAGTTTTATGCCATTGAACAGCATTTTTTACTATACTTGAAGTTATTTATTTGCAGATCAACTTTACATACCATTGCTCTCTAAAAATGAAAAGTGTAAACACCTATGTGCTGGTAGGACAATGTTAAAATATTCAAGTAAAAAATCAAGTTAATGGCTGTGAAGTAGTAGTAACAGCTAATCTATCAGTTCTGTGCTTTCTTTCAGAATAAAATAAAAATATATTTTTGTTACTGAATCAGAAGAATGTGTGTTTTTGTTGTTTATGAAATGATGTAATAGCAATTTGTAATTTCCGTTTGAAAATTATGGGAATTTCGTCAGCAGGATTACAAGAAGTCTGGTATATGACTAGCCATGTAGGATTTGTGAGGCTTTTTTTTGTTTTGTTTTGTTTTACAACGCTTTGCAACAGCACTGTTGAATTTCTAGAACCTTAAAGTCAGGAAGTAAGGATGTTGTAAATATTAATACGTGCATAACTTCACCATATGGATTGATTCTGTTTTGGCTTCTGGAGCTGCCTGAGTGACACAATGTCTGTTCAACTCATCGTTGCATCAGTGCTTTTCTTGGTCTGATTCTGTAACATCGGGATTTATTTTGGGAAAGATCCAATACTGTTGGCTGAGAAATCTACAAGGGAATGTAGGGGTGGGGGTTCATATAAAATAAAATATTGGTCTTTTTTAGAAGCTTCTTTTGAAGTATTTAATGAATCCTCTTCAAGAAGTATGATGGCTAGACATAGTTCTGTGTGCATCATTAAAACTTGAAAAAAAGTGCTGATACTTATTTTTTATTTCAGTGGGAGAGGATGCAGGTCTATTCTCTCAAATTTGGTGGCATTTGCTGTCTTTTGTACAGCTACATACCCATTAAAACACTATTTCTTATCATTGCTGAACGAAAAATAACCGTTCAAGAACTCTAAGGACAACTGTAGTTTCCTCTACATCTGAACGGTGCGTCCATTAAGTGTACTCTGAGACTGACATTAGACACTGGAGTGTAGCCTCTGTAGTGTTATCTTTCTGCAAACCACTGTCAGCTTTTATATCTGTATTTAAGCAATTCAAGTTATGCCCCCTGTTATGTAGATTAAATATTACTCTTCCTAGTCAGTGAAGATGGATTCCTGGAGTTCTGAAAAAGAGTTCTCTTGCAATACTGAGAAGAGGACAGCTGCAACGCCTGTACTTCAGATGCACTTACAAGTTGCATCTGTTTGGTTTTGCCATGTTAAATAATTGAATCCAAAGTTAGAGGAATTTGTTAGCATCCTTCAAAATATGTGGAGCTTATTGGTAAATTCTCTTTCCTTGTATACAGGTTTTTTTAATAACAAATGAGTAAAACTAACTTTCTTTTAAATGCGGGAGATTAAACTGAAAACAACTAATTGTTTGAAAACCTGATCACACTGTAGACAGTAAAGAGTTGTATCTGAGCAACTACTGGAGTATCATCATGTAAAAATTAAAGTTACAGGAAATTATATTGCTGTGGAAAAATTAGTTTGCTTTATTCCCACAGGCACTAATTATCATTGTTCTAAACTGAAGCATGTACTCTTCTGCAAAGAATCCTTGTAAAGAAAACATAATCAAGAGCCACTAAACACTCTGGTTTTATTTTTAGAGATAAATTGTGCTATTTCATTGGTTGCATTCCAAGTTATGTATTGAAATGGTGAAAACAAAAGAAGTTGCTTGACTTAATTTCATATAATGGTACATACTTTGCACTTAGAACTCAAGTAAGAGAGATGGGAAGGGAGAAGAATCTAATTTCATAATACATTTCCATAACTTAGCAACTTGAGTTTCAACTACATGCTTAAATCTTGATTTTTTTAATATGCAGACAAGCCCACTGTTGTTTCTTCATTTTTCAAAGCAGCTCAGCTTTTCATGCTTTTAAACCATGTTTTGTACTGCACAAAATATCATGGAAATTCTTGTTCTAGAGTTCCCTGGTGATACTGCTTTTGAGCTATTTGAGCTTTCTTTGGTTTTCTGATAGTCCTTTGGGCCATTAGAAATTGTATGACACCGTTACTAGCCTGTAAGCTATACTTCGATATTTAATAAATTAATATCTATGTATTTGTTTAAAGTGCAGTAAAGAAGAGTATATAAATATTTTTGTGTGGAACAATCTTTGAAGCTGTGATTTTATTTTCAGTAATTAGCTGTACTCATATTCCAGTGTTACTACTTTATGCTATTATGATTCATCTGATAGTGTAGTAATGGCCAGGACAATTTGGGAAAAGGGCCAGAGCAAGGTGGGAAAAACTGACTTGCGGAAAGCTGAGGAGATACACGTCCCAAAAAAGATAATGGTATCAGGATATTAGTTGATTTGCATCAGTAGCTGTAAGCAACCTGTTGAATGGTAGAAATAATTTGTGAATTACACCAGTATATAGGCAGGGAGCTGAGCGGGGAGAGGCAGCATGCATCTGAATGGACACAGTTCTTCAGAATAAAAACTTTTCATGGGGGGAAAAAAAAAATCCACAGGGATGATTGCTTCGTGCTTTTAAAAATACTCGGGAACAGGATTGACGTATAGTCCCAGCAGCTGAGGAGAGAGTGATTAATACCCTACGTATAGTTAGGACAGGAATTTACATAAAATTACTGTTCTCTTGAGCTTGAAGGAAACAACTATGTTTTCAAGATATCACCTGTCTGGGCAGTAGATGAACTTAATAGTGTGAATTCATCAAAAGCCTATGTATCTTTATAACCTGTTTTGAGGTAGCTGAAGTGGTTCATGTTAAATATTTCACATGGCTCAGCTCTCCTGTTTGAGTAATTTTTTTTATCTAACCAAAGTTAGCCAACTGCTTGTAGGAGATCCCTTTGCTACAAAAACAGATTAAAGGTTTTCATTGTGGTCCAAGATTAATAGGTGGAAGAATATGAAGTTAGAGACCAATTAAAATATTTTTGTGTCTACCCTGTATGAGTAGTTCAGCAGTAAAAAAAATTATAATGAGGTCTGTAATGACATTCTATAGAGAACTTACTTCAGTGAATGTGTTTTCCTCTTTATATACTTGTTAATTATCAGTACTTAATTGACTTTCTCTTTTTTTTTTTATTTGCCTGGGGAGAGGGACTTTCCCAAAGTAAAGTAATAACCAAAAAAAGCACATCTGTGCAGTGTTAACACTGGTTCAAGGGTTTTTTAGCGGACTTGTAGTGTTCATTCTCTACATAGTGATTTGAAAATTGAAATCCCTTTCTTTGCAGATTCTACCTCTGGTTTCTTTTTATATATAAAAAAAGTGTAATAATCGGCTTCTTATTTAAGTTAACTAGGAAGAAAACTGCTCTCACTCCAAATATGCCATCTTGAATACTGAATTCAGCAGTAACATGCAGTACAGAGGAGAGCATAAGCTCCATGTTCTTTCAGAACGTCTTTAAAAGATTTCCATGTAAATACCAATTGTTGTGAAAAGTAGTACAGATTTTGTGAAGTGGTCACTAAAGTTAAGCGTCTTGTTTCCCGGAAGAAGTTAAACTATAACATTTTTTTGTTCCTGGATGTGATTTGGACATCTACACAGGCAAGCTGCAGGTGACAGGTGTTCTTTTATCACTTCAATCTATAAAGCCACCAGGTCCTGAATCTTAGTGATGATTTCTAAAACTAAGGTGTTTTGTTGTTGGTTTTGCTTTATATCACCTTTTGAGCCAGTATCTTAATTTAATCTTTTATTTCCCTTTTGCTAAAATAAACTTAGAGTAAATGACTGTTCATAGAATTAATATTCTTGCCATTTTAGCAAGGAAGCTTTACATGTGTTTAAAAAATACTTTGCATGCAACTATTTGTTGGTGTCTTAGTAGCATTCCCACTTACCAATAGATGATCAGCATTCCCACTGCAGTGACAGTGAGGGGAAATAGAGCACCTATATACATAACCAGCATTTCGTTGTCATGAGCAGTATGACCAGTGCTGTCCAGACACACGCAATGATAGCTTGTTTATTGGAGACAAGCAGGGGTTGTTTCTACTTCTTACCACTTGCCACAATACCCAGGCAGCACTGAGAGAATCCTAAGCCTTTCAGGAAAGCATTTGTTTAAATAACTTAATTTGGAAAGTAAAAAGTAGATACTTCTTTTTGATTCTTAGGTGTGCTTTTTTTTTTTGTCCTGATGCCACTGCTTTTGACTGACCTTTTCATACAAAAATTTCTAGCTCTTTTTAACAAGATTTCCTATTTGACATGCAGCACTGCTTTCAAAAATTTAATTGATGTCTTCATCATGTTAGGCTTATGAGTTGACAGAATTGCATGCTCTCAGGATATAAAAAAAACAGATAATCTATTGATTCTCAGTTTATATTTTAATCAGTTTCATCTAGGAAAAAAATGGAAGAGAATTGTAGAGAAATTCTATGTAGAGAATGTAGAGAAAACAGACTTCTCCAAATCAGACTCCAGTTGAAAAAGTCATGCAACTGTAAAGGCTTGACATCTGAAATAATATTGTTCCAATTAAGCGTTTCTGGAAATATGAGCATAGTTTTATGCTGAAGTAGTACTGGTTTAACAGGAAACTGATATAACAGAACTGGAGAAGATACAGTCAAGTTTGACACAGGTCATCAAGGATGGAAGCTTCATTTGAAGAACGTCTATAATTCACTGAGGGCTGATGTGGAGAGTGTAAGTCTATAAAATTATAAATGGTAGAAAGAAGAGTAGGAAACGTGTTTGCTGTATATTCCAATAGAAGAACTAGCAGGAGGAATCAAGAAGAGTTGGCACTTGCGGCTAACGTTCATAAGGTCTGGAAGACACACACGTAATTAAGGAAAGTAACTGGAAACATCTAGATAGTATAGCTCAGGATGCTGTGGGCTCTAAGTCTGCATTCATGGCAGAAGAATGTGGCCACCTCTTTCATTTAGTATCCCACCTCTGAGGCTTATTATTACCTAAGCAAGGTATTGCTATGCGTCCCTCCTGTTCTGATGGGCTCTCCAAGACTTTGCTACTAATCCTGGCTGGGAGCAGGGCAGTGTGTTACCTGGACTTTTGATCTGCCGCTTTTAAGAACAACACTAATCACCAAGTCATAAATATTCATTTAAGAGTAGTAAATGAGAGGAATGTTGTTTTAATTATGGTTATGCAGACTCTTAGGAATGGTCCTGCAGAGTATCTGTGACTGGTATCTTATCACTAAAGCTTTGATGGATGTTGTGTGTGCACACAAAACACTGCTGTATGGGAAGGCTTAATACACTCCCTGTAGTAATGTATTGGTCTTAACTTGTTTTGAAAAGAAACTATGTAAACATGACAATATTACTGCTCTTCCTACTTCAGCTTTACTACACACAGATTTAATGAGAGGAACATAAAACTTATGAAATCATTAGATATTTTCTGCTAGTTGAGTGTTGATTTAGACTGATGTAACTGACTTAACTTTGTGCACGAAGAGGTTTGTGTGAGTGAGATGGTACCTGGCAAAGAGATTTTAAAGCTGAATCGTTTTTCAGGTTGTAAATGGAATTGAAGTATTAAACTTGTACCTGCCTTCAGATATCCTATGAGATAGTTTTAGAGGTAGTTGGAGATTAATTTAGATGATACAAGCTTGGGGAAGGTAGAGTGAGGTATTTTCAACAGTCTAAATGATGGATTAATTACTTGGGGAAAAAAAAAAAATTCTCTTTTTTTCCCCTTTCTTCCCAAAAGACATGGCTGTTCTATCTAAGGACATGGGCATTTGAAAAAGGGGGTTTTTTCAACTCTAAATCAGTACTTGGAAATAACTTTCCTTTCTGTATTACTCTCTCAAGGAATAAATTCTTTGGAAAATATAACAAATGGAATACAAATACAGTAGTTTTAACCACAATTTATACAACTTTTTTCTGTGATGTTATAGATTAATTTTTTTTTTTATTAGTGAAACTGTAGGAATTTATTTGAGCACTGAATCTGGAAGCATTCTTACATACAGATCTCAATTCTGGTCAACTCTGAAAATTAAATTTTGTTTTCCTGCATGCGGTCTGTAATTGATGTCAGAATTTAGCATTGCAAAGTAACAAGCATATTCATAAAATGTAACAGACAATGACTTACCTTACTATCACTAATACTTAATCACTGTAGGTTGTATAGACAAAACTCCAAAAGCCTTTGGAGTATAAGAACTCTCTGTTAGAAGGATCTGTGAAAAGCTTATTTTTTTGGAATCAGTATTAACTTGTGTTACTAAAGAAAAGAGAAAGTCTGTGTTGTTTTTACTTTTCAGATATTTTGAAGAGTGGAAATACAGGCTTTCACACAAATTATAGTTTTTGCTGTTAAACTAGCGTTTCTGGGAATAGGTATAGAAACTGTCTCAATGGATAAGAATCAATTCCTGAATTTCCTGGATGTGGCTCTGTAATACCTTCAAAATATAAAGGGAATGCTATAAAAAGAATTTAGCTTGTAAAAGCTGCTTAGTGTAACACTGCCTGGATTTTTAGTCTAGGATTTATTTGCATTTAGTTATTTCTCATTTGGGTTGGGAGGAACAAGATTAGGAATAAGTATATTATACTGGAAACCTGGGTTCTCATTTTTATCTAGTAAACAAATGAAAGAGAACTCAGTAACAAGAATATTGGAAACTGATAATTTATAAATCAGATTTGTTCATTTAAGCTATTCATCACCAGGAATTAGATTGTGAAGCGTTCTACCAACACTGCCTAATCTTAATCCTACCAGGAATTCAGCCAAGCTTTTAAAGGCATTTGATACTTTTTTGCATGTCTTATCCATTTCTGAAGAGAAGAAGAAAATAACAAAACTAAAGAATAACTGAGTGAGTTTCCAAATGTTGTTAAATATCTTGCCATACTTTCCCAATTTTCAGGCTTTTCAATTTGGACTGTTTTGTGCCTACTACTTTACCCAGAAAGAAGTCAGTTTAAATCCTGAAAAACAAGAGGAGAATCATTTGACAGGGAAGTCAGCAACTAGTGTCTTGGCGCTGTCTTCAGCTTTTTAAGCCAGGTTGTTGACAGCAAAAATGTGAGTAGAACTTTGGAAGAAAAATTTCCAGTCTTCCAGAAGTAAGTCTAAATGGAAAAAGGACTCCACTTTAGAGAGACTACATCTTTCTATGCAATTACTTTAAAATTCTTCTGTATAAAATAATAATACTTGAAAAATATTCTTATCTGAAAATAGGTTCTGTTTTCTTTACAGGTTAATTAATTCTTGTATTTACATATGTCTATCTTTTAATCCATGTCGTAGCACTTTCACTCAAAAATGGTAAACTATTGGGGTGCAGCTACATTTGTTTCTAATTTTCATTCTCCACAAAAAAAACCCCTCTTAAGACCTAATTCTTGTAAAACTCTTTGTAATGGATGAAGGAATTGGAGTACAGGCAATAACATGAAGAATTACCTTAGAAGTTACGTCAAAGGCTGCCGCTGTTGCATTTGCTCTCTGCTGCTGTTTGATGTATACTTTTTGGGTGGCTTGAAGCAATGGTGAATTGAGGTTGCTGAAAGTGCTGACAATATAAGGTATGAAAACAACCCCAAAAAACCCAGGGAAGTGAATTCTGTAACAAAAGTCTGATTATTCATGGACTGTCAATGAAAGTTGCGATTTATTGATCATAACCATTTTAAGAGAATGGGAGTGATGTGCAAAACAATTATTGCATACTTTTTCATTCTCTCTGAAGCACCTGTAACATCAGTCATTGCTTCATAACTGTGGTCAAAGAATTATGTAGTATGGATGTAGGTTTGCCAAGTCCAAAATTAATGGCTCGCTTGAAGGAGAAGGGATTTTTTTTTTTTCCCCCTTTTTTAATTTATTTTCTTAGTGTACCTTTGGAACACCTTCCCAGGATGGGTATGTCTTAGAGAACTTAAATTGATTTGAAACTGTCTAGAAAAGATCAGTCCCAAAGAGTCCTGTTCTTCTAGTCAGGTCGTCCTCCTCTCATGATTGCTTTAGCAATCATGCAGTTGTAGGACAAGTCAAATAAAACTGAAAATTTGTTTCTTGTAGGAATGGTTTTCAGTCAGATGTGTGAGCTGACTGAACCTGTAACACTTTCAAGAAGTGCTTCTGCAAATACCAGTATTCATCAGGCAGTATCAGCTATTCAGAGAAAAGACTTTTATGTTGGCATAGCTCCATCTGTTTTAAGAGGGCTTGTTAATGTTGAAATGTTGCTCACTAAATCGCATGCTGCATCGTACTGCTATATGGGGAAAAATTCACTACGTAGATTTGCTTATAGTTTTTATGCAGTGTTCTTATGTACATACTTAAGTAATGCCAGCTCAGTATTTCTCTGCAACCCAGTCACGTTTCTATTTATACGTATGATTTTCTTTGATTAGCTAAAACAGTAAGTAGGTGCTATTTCTAGCATAGAAGGCATACAGAAATAGAGATGTAAAAAATATTCTCTGAAGTCTGCTTTTATGGCTGCAACCAAAACCAGCAGAAGCTTTAGAATCCAGCAAAATTGTTAATACTGTTTATTGAATTGAACAACTTGCCTGTCTGTTCACAGAAACTTGAACAATGCTGTAGTGTACATCTGAAATGGTAGATGAGTTGAGTTAAAATGTAATTGTGCTAACATGAATTGATTAGAATAGTAGAATTAACTGTCTGATCTAGCAGAGTGTGTCAACGTCATTAGTAACTATATCTATTTGAGACGAGTTTAAAACCTTTGATTGCACTTATAGGTACAAGTCTAAACTTTTATGAACTTCTAAAAGTTACTTTGGGGACAGGGGAAGGGTACTTTCCCATCATGTTTTTTCCTGACTATAACGTATGTGTGCACATGTGTGTGTATACATATGGAGCAAAGTTTGAGACCTGTATCTTTTCTGCTCGTTTCTACATGAAAAATTCAGGTCCTTTCTTAGACTTCTAGATGACAGCTAGAGGACTACTGAAGTTGACATAAGAAAATGAATGCCAAGATGAGTTGAGCAGGTAAAGATTTTTTTTCAATCTCCAGGTTAATATTTTTATTTTAATCAATACTCACTAATGAATATCTATGAGAAAAGGTAGAGGTGTATTGCGATAAAATGAGTCATGTTTGAGATCTCTAAAATTCCAGCAAAATCAGAAAAGAATTGACTTTAACAGTGCTAATGTTTCTGTGGTGAAGTGGGTAATGAAGGTAGAATAGAGGAGGGAGAGGGAAGCACCAAATATAAAATAATGGCAAAAGGAATGTTTACCTTGGCTACAGATTCTTGGAGGAATTTGAATCCTTAGTTTGTCTTTGCTCATTACTATAATTAATTTAAAAAACAAAACAAAAACCCAAACAACAGAATAAGTTGACTTCAGAAACTTAAGTCATTTATCACACTGATAAAATAAAGGCGAAGACCATTCATTCATCTGATTTGTTTGTAAACACTTTTTTCTCCACAGATTGTTTGATGTGTCTGTTGGTTTTAAAGTCTGAGAACATATGCCATATTTGCTTCACCTGTTATCACAGCATAGCATTAAAAACATGGGCCTATATGCCTGGAAATAAAGTATTTCTGACTGAATACCAGCAGTTTTGTCAGTTTTGGCAAGATGACTT
Organism: Phaethon lepturus; assembly: GCF_000687285.1. NCBI lineage: Eukaryota > Metazoa > Chordata > Aves > Phaethontiformes > Phaethontidae > Phaethon > Phaethon lepturus. The sequence goes on from NW_010527381.1 coordinate 25,413, forward strand.
AAGGAAGTGGTTCTGCCTTGAAAAATACTGTCAGAAACAAGTTTTCAATGCAGAAACTCCTATTATAGGGAATAGACAGCTGCTGCTGCTGCTGCTGACGTTTTCAGTGCTATTTGACATAGCAATATAACTTTGTCAGCAACGGTAGGGGCTTTTGCCAGCTCTTGATGATACGAAAATTTAAATATCCTTGAGAGGTGCATGATCTGTGACTTACCTCATCTCAGTTCTTGCCCAGAGAGGCCATGGGCTCTCTGTCTTTGAAGATTGTCAAAACTTAACTGCCTAAATCATTGCGTGATAGTATTGTAGTAGCTTTTTCTCCATGGGCATCAGCTTTTGGCTGAAATGTGGAAGGAAAAATACTAAGCAAAAATGTAACTACAGACACAGATTTCTTTGCTGAGAAGCGCTTGATAGCGGGTTGAGTGGAGATTGGTCTTCTGCTGCTTTTGTGTTTACCAATACAGTTGTAGCTTACAAAGAGTTGTAAATGTCTCTGAAATAGCACAGTTTGTTTAGTAACAATGCAAACTGGGTATCTTCCTGGATCACAGTGCCAAGGAAGGGTGAATTTTCAGTTTAGTCCTCGTGAGCTGAAAAATGAAGACAGACTTTGAATGTAGAAATTGAAAGTTTTATCTGGTTGTACCTGAGAGGGGACTGAAGCTTAAAGTGAGGTGGTTGGCTCAACCTTCGTTCAGAGCAGGCTGATGTGATGCAGTCTGTATTGGGGTGAATACTGGTAAGCAAGCACCATCCCCAGGCTTCTACTAAAAAGCTGTAGTTTGAGTTTGTTTGCAGTATTGGATTTTTGTATGATGTTAAGAGGATACTTAAAATGTGTTTTGGGGGAGAAGACCCCTTCATAGCTGAGCAGATATGATGAAAGGTCAATGAATAATAGTTGAAATATAGATTGAAAATTAATGACATGGGTTAAGGTACCAAATCATCCTGAATGTGGTGAGCTGAGGAGGAGAAACTGATGGTGCTTTTTCTTTGTGTAGTATTTTTAGTGTTTCTTATATGTTCATAGATTTTTTTCGGAGGCAAGGATTATTTCTACTTCATAGTAGTTTGTATAGTTTGTGTGGAATCTTTAAGTGCTACAGTAACTATTAATAAAAATGATCTCCATACTATACCGAATCTGGAACTTAGAACTCTTGCATTTACAAAATCCTTGTTGAAAGAAGTCTTAATAATCAAGATTATCTCTTCTTTTAGGACCCAGAGCTGCTTAGGACAAGGCATTTTTCCTGGTCTTGTGCTTTAACTGACAACTCAGGAGTAAATATAACAGCAGAGGGAGCTTGATAGTGTCAGCGTCATTAAATGCATCATTTAAAAACAAAACCAGCCAAATAAAAACACCACTTTGCTTACCTTCTTGAGAGTGTTTTGTGGTGCACTTGAGAATAGAAACATACAGTGAAGCTGCAGAGCAGTGTTGACAGTTGCCTCCTTTCTGGTTTGGTCCTGTAAACTGTTAGTTGGTACAAGAGGGGTGCATTGGCAGGAAAATCTCGTTTGCTTTTTAAACATTTGCAATACCGTGGATGATGACACAGTTTTTCGCAGTTTGGTTCATATTGATGGTTTTCTTTCACGATAATGGATAGCAGAAGAACTTAAAATTTGTGATCTTACGCAAATTTTTTGTATTTTTAATCTGTTTTCATGCTTTTATATGTGCATGCATGTCCACGAAGCATTTGATACTAAATCATTTAAAATGTAATTGGAGGAGGATTGAGTGTAACAGCTTTTCTGGATGTTTTAAAAACACATTGGTGTTACCAGGTAAAATAAGGTTTGTTTTGCAGTGTGTATGTTTTCTTTGTTTGGGTTTTGGTGTTTGGCTTGTTTTTTTCTAATTCAATAGTAGTTGAATTTTTGCTTACAACTGTAAGCATAGGTGTTTCTGGCTTGCTGTGTGCTATGTATTCTCTAAAATGTTGTAATTCCTTTACATAAACACAGAGGCAGATTTAAGGAATGATAAATTGTGTTGTATTTCTTTTTAACCTAGGCAGCTAATAATACAGCTGGGTTTGAGAGTCTCAACAGTACAATATACATGATATGAGTTGCATTAAACAATGCTAAATAAGAGTAGTGCTCCAAGTATGTGTTAACAGTGCAGATGTAAGCTACCATCATGTATTTATTATTTGAATTGACTGTTTGTTTGAAGGCATTCAAACAAACTGTGTGTTATGAAGTCTCAGGTGTATATAGGTTTTTTTAGGTACTAAACATCTCTCTCCTTAACATTATTGTATTATATATATATTTATTGGTGTGATAGAGAGGTGCTTTCATTTTTAATTTTTGCTCTTTAGAAACATTTTTTTGAAACATTTATACTGGAAGTATATGGCTGGAAGTATATGACCTGGAAGTAGGCTGGAAAACACTGCAATTTTCTGTCTTTCCTTTATCTTTTATTTATATAGTGTAGCTGTAAATACTACCTGTAAACATGGTAAAAAGAGTCAGAGCTTCATTAAATTTGGGGATCCTGTTGTTACTGCTTGCACTATGTGAATTTTTTTTTGTGGTTTGAATCTGTTGCTGTGCACGTTACAATCAAACAGTTTAATCTATATTGCAAATATAATTTAAAAATTAAACAGTTTGTTGTGTAGGGTTATAAAGGGGGAAGAGAGGAACATGGACTTTTGTAGAAAATGTGTGTGCTGATAGACTAGTCTATTTTTTTGTTGTTGTTGTAGAGGATCTTTGATAGAAGTTAGATAACACATGCATTTATTTTAGGGAGTTTAATTTATTACAGTTTGACCATTTTTTTCTAACTACTGCCTTTTCATGCCAATAGATTAATTTCCTAATCTTATTTCATAGATATGTTTTTCTTGAAGAAATAAACTGGGGGGAGAAGGTCTGGGATTGTAACTGTGGTCCCACTGTACGTACAGATTTGTAACTCAGTTGAGGTCACTTTTTTGAGTTGACTGGGTTTTATACTCTCTCTGCAGACTTCACTTAGTATGACTTTGCTGTGGCAAATGCAAATCGCTTCATAGCAAAATAGCTTTACACCTTTGTGTGGGAGAAAAGCAACTAGTACAGGTACAGCTACCCTCCAACAGCTTTGTTGTCTCATTCTTCTTTCTCACTCTCGCAGTCTTCCTCTCATGCGTGTCCCCCCTCGCCACTATATATACGTTCTTACTTTGTCTTACAGCTATTGTCACCTGGACAAGGCCATCTGTGTCAGCTTGAGTGCGCTGTGAGAGTGTTACTGAAGGACTTGAACTAAAGGGCTGTTACTTACATGTTCATAGAATCATAGAATAGTTTGGGTTGGAAGGGACCTTTGAAGGTCATCTAGTCCAACCCCCTCGTCAATGAGCAGGGACATCTTCAACTAGATGAGGTTGCTCAGAGCCCTGTCCAACCTAACCTTGAATGTTTCCAGGGAGGATACATCCACAACTTCTCTTGGAAACCAGTTCCACTGCCTCACCAACCTCATAGTGAAGAATTTCTATCTTTTGTCTAGTCGAAATCTGCCCTTTTTTAGTTTAAAACCATTACCCCTTGTCCTATCACAACAGGCCCTGCTAAAAGGTCTGTCCTCATCTTTTTTATAAGCCCCCTTTAAGTACTGGAAGGCTGCAGTAAGGTCTCCCCAAAGCCTTCTCTTCTCCAGGCTGAACAACCCCAAGTCTCTCAGCCTGTCCTCACAAGAGAGGTGTTCCATCTCTCTGATCATTTTTGTGGCCTCCTCTGGACCCCCTCCAGCAGGTCCATGTCTTTCCTGTGCTGAGGGCTCCAGAGCTGGATGCAGTACTCCAGGTGGGGTCTCATGAAAGAGGAGGGGAGGGACAGAATCACCTCCACCAGTCTGCTGGCCACGCTTCTTTGGATGCAGCCCAGGATACGGTTGGCCTTCTGGGCTATGAGCACACATTGCTGGCTCATGTCCAGCTTTTCATCCACCAGTACCCCGAAGCCCTTCTCGGTAGGGCTGCTCTCTATCCCTTCATCCCCCAACCTGTACTGATACCGGGATTTGCCCCAACCCAGGTGCCTTGTTGAACCTCATGAGGTTCACAGGGGACCATTCCTTGAGCTTGTATTGTTCCTTGAGCTTGTGTTGTCCTCTGTCTTGATTGTCAACCAAAGGAAAGCCAGGCTAAAAGATTATTAGGGGCCAAATGTGACCATGGAGAGATGAATTGATATGTGTCTCTAATTCTTATCTGATGACACTTGAGTACAGTGAGTAATTTCAGGCATGCCTGTTGTGGGCTAGAGCTCAAAGATGATTAATTCCTGTTTTTGTGAAAACAGGTAGAAGGATCTGTTCTGTATGGGATAAAATATTATGGAGAGCCTCAAAAATTAATTCCTGTGTTAGATGTTAAAGAATCCACTACTTAATCAAGAAGTCCTTCCTGAGTGAATTTTCTGGAGCCTAAAGAGGATGTGTTTATTTTTTTGTGTTTGTTTGTTTGTTTGTAGTATCTGGTGTACTTCTGTACTTGTTCCAGACCAAAGCTACATTACTGCATAGTTCTGTGCTGTGTGCTAGTATTTCCAGTTTGATTGCTGTTAGAGATTGCCACTGTGCTTTGACATCTTTAACCTGTCCTAAAGTTCTTCACTCTGCTCTACTAGCAAATGTTAAGGCTGTCTAATAGACATCTTCCAAAGCCTGGTGTTCATCAGCATTCAGAAAATAGAGCAAGCGTGAACTTTTGGGCACTTCCTAGAGGGAATCTGTGTTGGTAACATCACCACTGCAGTTAATTTTAGTTCATGCTTCTAGAAAAAAATTTTGAAGCATAGTTGAAAAAGTAGTGCAATGAAGAACAGACAAGAGGAAATCCTAACTAATTTTTAGGGTGCATAAAGTAAAGTTTGACATTTTGGTGCAAGCAACCCCAGCTGCCTATACCATGGTGGCAGTACCTGCTGTGAATAGGTAGCAGGGAATAGTGTAGCAGGGAAATAAATTAATTATCCTTCCCTGCTCACAACCTCCAAGGAAGAATAAATTGGGATGAATGGAATAGTTTCATATGGACAAGGCAAACTATTTGTAAGAATAATAAAAATACTATCAGCGGCTCATTTATGGAGCAGGATATTGAGAACCCCTTACCTGTTGAGTCTGCAACTTTTTCACTTCATCAGACCTGTTTCTTTCAGAAGCTGAATGAATGTGAGTCATGACTACAGTTCTGTCACATTGTATGAAAGGCTTTGATCTTTCATCTAACTGATGCTAATTTCTTTGACTGCTTTTTGAAGTAAAATTGGTGTACATGTGTTGTGTGGTTATAGGGTGGGTGGTTTTTGGGGATGGTTTATTTTTGAGTATTCAAATAGTGCTCTCTTATTAGAAGTGTTGTTACTGAGGAAAAAATTGCAGGAGTTCAGCAGAGGGCAAGGAACTGCAAATACTATACTTAAAGGCTGCAAATGATACAGGGCTATGGAGGAGGCTTAATGGGCCCAGGACCTTATTTCTAGTCACAGAGCCTGTAAAATAAGATTACATGTACCTGTAACTTGTAGGAGTGCCCTCCCTCCTCTAAAGGACAATTCTGAATGCATTGTTTGGGGCTTGTTTACCGAGAAATTAATCTTAACTTTGCAGCTTGATTGCTTAAGAGGGTAATGATTGCCAGGTTAGTAGTTTAGAAATCTGAGAAAGATTAATTTGAGAATTTAAGACAGGGATTGTTTTTTGACTACTGGAAATAGAAGAGAAACAGAATGTAAGCTTCTTGTTGAAATTACACAAATATTAAACATTAAATATTATTACCAAATATTAAATATTAACATTAAATATTAAGGTGAGGTGCACTCACCTTTTCTCTTATAAGGCACAATATAAGTTAGGACAAAGTAAACACTTGTATTTTAGACTAATAATATGCTTCAAAGCATAAACCAAGACTTGCTCATTTTCATCTGTGGGAAACAGAGTCCTGTTGTTATGTCTGTTGTGGCAATGTGTGAAAGTGTCTATTTTATGAGCTTCAGAGAGCTCTCTGGTAGTATTTTCCTCTCTTTACTTTTATTTTAATACTTTTTTTTGTTTTATGGCCTGAAAGGTATCTGGATGTTTAATCTTTTTTCCAAATTAAGAACAATTCCACCCAATGTTTCTCTTAAACACCTACCAAACATTAGCTACCCTGTGTCCAAAACTTCAGTACCTTTCTCATCTGACGTCATGGAATAGCACGCGCTTGTGAAACTTCTTCCATAGGTGCTTAGCTTCCCCTTTGAGTATGATGATCAAATACAAAAACCTCAGCTTTGGGAGCAAGAAAAATAGTTGGTTGCTCGTGTGTGATTAATTTTTACCTGAACTCAGTCAGACAATGAAGGACATTCATCAGCAAAGTTAGATTTATTACTTTAAGACCAACAATATCGTAGCTATTACAAATTACACAACGAAGCTGTAGTGAATGTAAGGTTTAGTGAGATTTGGTTTAAGATTATTAGTGTGTTGCACAACACCACGTACATGTGATTGTAGCTTTCCTGGGCGGTGGTGCAGGTGATGAACTTACAGTTTACAACAATTTACAACCAGTTTAGGACCTCGTCTTTCAAGTGTATAGCAATGTGTAGTTAAATAGGTAATAGCAATAAAATGCTAGCTTTGCTGTTTCTGTTGCTTTGATTCAAACACAGTGTCCCTTAAGCTTTTCACTGTTTTGTTCTACTCCTCACTTAAAACACATGAGTAATGCTGGGGTGGAGGAGTCTTGGCAGTGAATTATCTTACCTCAATCTAAAAATGGACAAGGACTAGCACAGGAGGAAAAAAATAAACATCCTTTTTGTACACCACTACTTAATTGGATTGTGTTCTTCTTTGCTAAACTATGAACTTTATGGTTGGTGTGGTCAACAGGAAAAACTTGTTTTAGGCCTCAGGGCAAGTACCTGATGACTGCTATGAAGCTCTTGTGGGGTTTTTCTTTTTTTTTTTTTTTCCCTTTCTTTCCCTCTCTTTTTAAATAATTTTGGATTATACAAAATTTAATGCTGGTGTTGACTTTCCTGCTTTCTTGAGAAATAACGCATTATGCTGGTGTGAAAGAAGGAATGAGTGAAAATTTTATGACTTCATAAACACAGCTTTGTATAACTGGGTCTTATAACTTTTTGGACCAAAATATTTAAATAAATTTGGTTTAGTGAGATTAAAGTTTAATCTTTTTGGAAGAAGATACAACAAGAAGATACCAGAAAAATCCCTCAAGACAGGAAGTAGTTTTATGAACGCGTGTTTTGATTTTTAACATGGAAAATGGTGTATGAGATTGGTACCTACCAGGAAAATGAGGACAAATGGAATTTATAACATGACAACTCATAAGTTAAAATAAATAAACCTAGCAACAACAAAATGTAAAACTAAACAATAACAAAAAAGCAGGTGCAGAAGGAATGTTTGACTCAATATAGTTCTTATAACAGTTGTTCAGCTTTGAGGACTTTGAGATTTTGGTTTCTTTGTCTGGGTGAGGGGGAAGGGTCACACATTTTCAAGTGGGAGTATGACTCTTGGAAGATGAACATTTTGCATTGGCTTGCGCTTTGTAACTGGATGCTTATGTTAGTAATAATGCTGGTGATGCTTTCTCTTCCAGTACATACCATAAAGGATAGTTTCTATTTATCAGTCCACTCTAGCTCTCTAATAGTCTAGATGTATAGATGTTAATTAGGCAATTCCTTTAAAAAAAAAAACAAACTAAAAGAATTCCAGTCTTTGTTTTATTTAGGAGGCTATTAGTTGTTTTTCTTTTTTTTTTTTTTAGGGGGAGGAAGGGGAGAGAAAGGTAAAGATTTAGGAATTAAAAATTTTCAAAATTGTACTGTTCCTTAGTAGTCCATTATATTAAGACACTGGTGTACACTAAGATACTATCTGCAGCGTGGTATGATACATATGAAACTGATACAATTTTTCAGCATTTTTAATATTTGTGCTGGTGTCAGACATTCCTCTTAGTGTGCAGTCCCCTGTCCACATTTAATTGTTCTTAAAGTATCTTACCTGAAGTGGGTAGAATTCACCAGTATCAGTCAAATAACATTTGAACTTCTGAAATAATGAAGTTGAATAGCTATCAAAAGTGGTAGGTAATTCAGAAATACTTTTAAGTCAGGCTTCTGGGCGAGAAGGCACTCAAAGTGGCAGGTGCAACCTGAAACACTGTGTAGTTTTATGAAAGAAGACTTTAATTTGAATATGACGGAAAATGGACTACTTTAATATATTACCTAAATAAGTAATGAGGTTGGAAACTTGCAACATAAAGGAAGCTGAGTTGATCTCTCAATGAGTCTACCTTTGGGTAGATTTCAGCAATTCGTGGTGTTTTAATTCAAGATGGTACCTTACTTAGATCTTAATTGTGAAAGATTGCTTCCTCACTCTTTTACCAAAGATCTTTTTGCATCCTCCTTTTAGGAAAACCAACACAGCAAGAGATGCATCTGCTACTTATAGCACAACATAAAGAAACTCCGTGGCTTACAGTTCACAAATTAGCATTTGTATTGGTGGCTGAATTGATGGTGGGCATAGTCTTCTTGCAGGTGCATATTGACAGGATGAAAGACAACAAATACAAGTTGTAGCTGGGTTAAATACTAAGAAAGAAAGAAAAAAAAATTGCTGTGAGGGTAGTCACATGTTGGGACAGGTTGCCCAGAGAGTTTGTTGGATCTCTATCCAGGACTCAGCAAAAGACGACCCTGAGCAACTTGATCCTTGTCAGCTCTGCTCTGAGTGAAGAATTGGTCTAAATAATTTCCAGAGGTCCATTCCAGTCAAAATTATTCTGTGATTTAGGATTCTGCCTCCCCTACTGCAGAGGCATGGAAACTCATAGGATTAAGATGGGGCAGACAGCCATCTCTTAACCTGTCTCTAAGGTCTTGTCCAATTGCCAGAATGCATCTCTTAGCTGTCAGGTTATAAAGTTCTATATGTTCTTTGTGGGGAATGTGGGGTGTGCGTGTATAGAAGTGTATTTGGAGGCCTTCTCATAACCACAAGTAACCTAATGGAACTACTATTTCAATTTTTTCCAAACACTACTTACGAAAAAAAACCCAAAAAAAACACAAAACCCAAGAGTAGACAGACATCAATTGGGTATATAACATGTGAGGGAATTTTGCTCATTTGTATTTTATATTTAATAGGTATCAACTGGCATCTTAACTGATTGGTTACAGATCCTTATTGACTCTTAATGGTAGTGGCTCTTACATGTGAAAACAGCATCTTGCTTTTTCTTCTGAGAAATGTTAGGGGTATAATTTTTCTTCTGCAGGAATTTCAAGTGCTAAAAATGTATTTAAAATCGTGGTAATTTTAAGACTGTCTGGTAGCTGCAATATGCACGTTGTATGTTACGGATATGACTAACAGCCACCTTCTTATCTTCCCCTTTACATTAAAGAGAATGTCTTGAGGTCTTCTGTCAGTCAAAAAGCGGTTTATAAATGAAGCCAAAATACAATCAATGAGTTTTACAGCACCTTGGGGGCAAGGCGGGGAGCCCTTTTAATTTAAATCCACATCAAAGAGATCTTTCACATGTTGTCCGGAGTCAGGATGGTCACTGCTTGACATTTGCACTTACACCAATGAGTAATCATTACCAAGGTTTCTTACAGAATTATAGAAAAAGATAAGATGCAGTAGTCATCTTCCTTTGGATTTTCAGTGGCTTTACAACAACAACAAAATCTTCTAAAGTTCGTTCCTTTTCTTTGTCTTGCTGTCATGGTTACAACTTAAGAATCCTTTTTAATAAAAGCTACGTTGTCAGATCACTGGGAGCAGACATTAATTTGCAGCGCTGCTTTCCCTGCTCACTGACTGATAAAGCTGCCCGATCTGATGGTCCGTTATTGGCCTGTAAGCAGACCTAATAATTAGAAAAGGTTACAGAATTAGAATTGTACAGCCTTTAAAACTTTTACTAACTTCCATACCATTTGTTTGCTGGAACGAAACACAACCCTCTGCGAGGCTGTTCGAGACATACCAGGAGCACACTTTACTGGTTTACAGCCAAAAATAGAACAAGAGAGGATGTAGACAAAAAAGAACTCTGGTTTTTTTTATGTGATTATCATATTCAGCTGAAATATCCTAAATAAAACTAAATATCCTGCCACTTGCCTCAGAATCATTTTGTAAAATTATGTGGTGTTTCCAAATTTTTAAATAGGCTGCCTGCTGGCATGCTTAAATTCAGCTTCCTACAAAAGTGTGAATAAGTTATTTTGTGTGGTTGGTTTCTCTCTTATTTTGAACAGTAAAACTAGTCTGGCCAGCTCCATCTGTTTAGTTCTGTGGCGGGTGAGCATCTCTGTAAGCTGGAGCACTCTTTGCCTGGTGTGTTTTCTGCCCAGGACGTTGCTTCCAGGAAATGGAGACCTTCAGCTCCACACTTTGTCAGCCAGGATGGACCATTGAAGGAAGCAGTTAGCGGCCCCAAATGTCCTTCTCCTGTTACTCTGTATCAAATGCTTACTCTATGGAACTAATCTGTAGCTACTGTGAAGCATCTGAAGAGCAAACCAAACTGAAACGTGCAGTGCTTCCGTTGAGTCCTTGCCACCGAAGGGTTTGCATTAAAGGTCTGCTCCTATTTGTTTCTTTTTTCCTTACTTATCAGCAGGATATATGAGGTGGTTGAAATAAAATAATAAGTTTCTGATGTATTTCCCTGCTTATTTTCCTCTCAGTTAAAAATTTTATTGGGTTGAGATTGTTCAGGATAGTAAGCATTTTGTGAAGTTATGTGCCTTTTTTTAACTAGTGAATCTTTCTATTTAGCATACCTTTCGGCTAATTTGGACTTCTTTCATTTTACAAAAATCTGACAGTCTAACGTGGTTCTTCTGAGATTTTGAGAGCCTTCCATTATGCCCTCGTTGTGATCCCTGGCTGCTGCTTTCTGTTCAGCAGTTTCCCCATTTTGAAATGTCAGTACCAATTAAGGCAGCAATATAATAATTCTTAATTTGTTGAACATTTTAGCTTGTTGACTGCTGAATTTTCATTAAGGCCTACTTTTTTTTCCTCTTCCCTAGTTTTGGTTGGTGGATGCTAGAGGCCTTTTCAGCAAAAATGGCTTACTATCCAGAATTGATAAATCTCCACAGCTTGTAACTGGATGTTCATACTTTGTGTGAATATTTGATGTAATATTTAAGTACATAAAGACTGCTGACGCTAGTTTTAACTGTAGTTTTCTTAGCAAAAAGTAACTGTTGTAGCATACTCAGCTGTAATATCACAGAACAAAAATAGAAATACGTAGTATTTTTCCTTGTGCCATTGTAAAACAAATTGCTGAAATATGCCACATTTTATATATGAACTATTTTTATAAAACAAACTTTTTTTTAAATAACTTACTTCAAACAAAGGAGATGCATTTAAGCAGAGATGCAAACACAAACTCTGGCAACTCAGTTCCTTAAAAGAAGGATTCCCAAAGTACTGTGTACTTGCAGAAAGGTATAGCTGAATTATCGCAAAGAAGAAAGGGTCCCTTCAGGTATGAAATGGCCCCCAGCTTAAGTTATTCCGGTCACACAGTTAAACATTTATAGGAGTTTGCAGTATCTGCTTTATGCTAGAGTAAGTAGAATCACCAAACTGAAATATGTTTTGGACCCTGGACACAGGCTCCTTGGCCAGTAATATATTGCTGGGAGACTGTTACACACAAGAGGAATATGCAGTTGTATCTTGCAGCAAACACGTGAAATATCTGTTTTGCAGAAGAACATATTTATTCATTTACTTGAGCCTTTCAATTTTGTAAATGAGCAAGCAGTTCTGGTTTCAATTTTCTCAACACACAAATTGGACTGAAATAAATCCAGAAGGTAAGCTTCTACATTATTAGCCCAATGAAGTTACTCCTGTGCTGTGTGCTTACCAATTATTTTGTGTTTAAATTTTCCCTTCAAGCATTTGGCTTCAGTAACTGTTCTGATATGAAAACAGTACAGTGTTTCATGCTCATCAGAACTCTAAAACTTATATGAAAACTTAAAAATAAACAGGTGTATTTAAAAAATCTGTTTTGCTAAGAATTTGTTCAACTACATACTCATAAGAACTGAATCTAAGCTGCATTGTTAACTGGAGATATTTGTCTGTATTTTTTTCTGCACAGGAGCTACAGCAGGTCTTAAACTGCTTGAACGTGAAGAGTTTGTTAGGATATGTACTCATTCATGCAGATCTCTTAAATAACTATTTCTTACCCAAAATGGGCAAAGTACATCACTAAGTACTTTCACTTTTTACTATGTAAATATTTTTATAATTTTTAAATAAATTTACTATGTAATGTTTGTTAATTTTACTTTCCTTTTAATATGTAAAGTATCCATCACTATGGATTCTATAAATTCTATAAATTTACACTTTTCCTGAAAAATTCTTCCTTTAAAATAGAAAAGAAACAAGTTTTAATTTCTACTTCTTCTGATCGTACTTACACAAGTTAAGTATGATCAGATGTACTACACTTGCCATGTGCAGATTTTAACGTTTTATACTTGGAAGGTATTTGTAAACAGAGATGTAAAGACATTCTGCAAACAGCTGTAGAATGCTTTTATTTTTTTAAGTTTGGATATTCCTGCTAGGTGTTCATCTCTACTTGATAGCCTCAGTTATCCTAGCATCGTGTCCTATTCATGTTCTAAGCTCTTCTAACATGTCCTCTGTGAGCGCACTAGCTCTTCTGTGGCACCCTATGTTTCCATATGAAAAGGCTGGCAAGTATGTTAGTAGTTGTTATGGCAATAAGCAATTCATGAGGGACACCACCCCCCACAAACCCCCCAGTATTTCAATTCTTACCAATAAACCACAACACAAGTCTCAACTTTTTGTTAACTTTTTTCTTTTGATTGTCGATTGATGGAGAATCACACTTGAAAATGTCATTGTTTGAAGGACTGGACTATCAATGAGTTTAGTGTTAAAGAAACAACTCTGGTTTGTTATAAATGGAAATTCAGAAGAAGTGATAAACCTAAAATGCATAGCAACTTCTAGTTGCTATGGTGCTTCTGTTTGACGTAATTTTCTTTGATATTAAAATACTTCTTGGGTGTTGTCTTTGCTTTTAAGTAGTCACTATTAAGAAGGAAATGGCTCTGGGGAGAAGTAATGAGAAAGTATTTTGGAATATCTAATATGACAACCAATGAAGAACTGTCAAGAAGAATCCTTAGTATTCAAGAATCTGTTTGGGGCCTGTTTATTTTGGCAATATAGTGCTTTTATGACACAACTTCAAAACGCTAAAGAATGCTGGGTTACTGCGGGCTGCCCCCCAGCCCTGTGTAATGAGGCAGTTCTTAAAGAAAAAATGTGAAGTTGAGTTTGTCAGAACTTTGAGTTGGTAGTCTGGATTGGTCTCCACTGTATCCTTTCCCTGTGTGCCAATCAGCTACTCTGCTTCATGCGTGCTTGCCCGTCTCTTCCCCAGTTCTGAATTGACAGTCCTTTTATCAGTTGTGTTAATGTACCTGTAATTTTTACTTCTATGATAATAAAAAAGATTCTTTGTCTGACTGCACGTCCTGCTTTAGAAAGACTTTAAACTTCTTCCGGAGCTTTGATACCTTTCCTCAATAATTTTCAGTCAGAGCTGTTAAGTGTTAGACTTGGGTCCCCCGTGTGGAATTGAGCTGCACTACGGCTCCCTGCTTTCCCAGCCGAATTGCTGTTGTTTACTCTTTTTGGCTAGTTTTTATTTACTATTTTTATTTCAAATGAGCTCCTTCCATCTTGAATAAGACTCTTGATTTGTAACAAAATAATAATAATAAAGAATTCTATTCATTACTAACCATTTTATCTTGTCTTGGAAATAACAAGGGCTTGCAAAAGCCTCTGAAGTGTTGTATGACTTTGACACGTAAGTAGTAATAACCCCAAAACGGTAGTCTAGAAGCTGGCTGTAAATGAATTTGTATTGAATTTCATTTAAAGATTTTTGATGCTCAGCATTTCTCTCTGACACTTCAGCTGCATGGCATATAAAAATTGTCAAAAAACCTCTCAATAAATAACTTTAGGAAGTTGTTTTTTCATAAAATACTTTTTATTTTAAAGCAATAACATTTAATTTTGAAAAACTTGAGTTAAAATCTACTCCTTTACTGTAGTCACACGAAGATTGCAGCTGGTGGAGTCATTCTGTTCAGTGAACAGGCTAATTAACACAAGTTGCGTAATATAAACTTCAGATTGCAGCATTGGCTTCTTTAAAGAGCTTGCAGAATGTTCATTGAAATGATCAGTACTATGTGAACCAAACATGGCAATTAACTCAAAATGACCAGGTTGAGAGTTAATTTGTACCTCCATATTTTGACTACTATCATGTAGCTACTGAAACTCAAGGTATCTTTGCAGAAGAAGATATTGCAGCTTGTAGGTTAAAGGTCTTACCCCTGCGTTCAGTTACGGTTAGTGCTTACTGATTATTAGTGAACCATCAGTAGAGAAGTGAAATTACTAATATTTCTAGGAGTAAATGAAGGTTGCCTCAGGTGGGGTATTTCTGGTCTCGGAAGCAAAATCATCTTTCTTTTCTGCTTAGTCACTAAGAACCTGACAATCTACTACCAAATACAGCACATAGATATTTTGAATGCCATTATTTCAGTCTTCAGGCTGAGGCATAACAGGGCAGTGATTTTCTTAACACTAAAAGATGACCTCTTCAAAGCAGTGTCCTGCAATTGTTCAAAGTTACTTAATGGCCAAAACTGAAGTTAAGTTGCCACTTTATCCCTTCTTCCAAGTACAGTAGAGCAACGTGTGGTTATTTACTCTTGCTAGGAAGCTCTATGCATTCCAGCAAGGTTTTACGCAATTTCCTCTCAAAAACTCCAGGAGACCACTTGCATAGCTGGAATGCTGTAGTCTGTATACCACTGTCTGGGTGAATGTCTTTTATTGGGTGCAAACATGACAACATAAAGTTTGCATATTTGACACCTCCGTGTTGGATTATTTACCTGGGAAATGATTTGGGAAACAATCAGAAAAACAGTAGTGAAAACTGCCTTCTAAAGACTGCTTTTTGGCCCTCTCACATTGCTGCAATCGGTTGTGATGAGAACCAGAGTGTTTATGTTCTGGTTCTCAGTCTATTGCTGTACCAGCTCAGGAGCTCTGTCCTCATTTAAGAGCCAAGAATAAATCACATCACCTCAGACAGCAGGTGAGTTTTTGAAATGTACCTACAGATTAGTCTTTGCGTCTGTCAGCAGTCAGTACAACTTAATTTGCTTTTTATTCAATTAAGATGATGTAACTGAGTAGTATGGTGGACGTAGCTGAGCAGTATGTTAAGCTTGAGACGGTTTGCTTGCCAGCAAATTCTGCTGGAACCTACACATCAACAATACTCAAGTTGTTATTGTAAATGGGATAGTGTTTTGAGCTAGAATTCCTAAGGGATTTAATCTTGTAGCTTCAGGCACCTCAAAAATTATTTCAAAAGGGATGCATGTGCTGACACTTACACTGTAGTGGAGAGATTCCTGGGCTGTCTTTTAAAGACTTAGCTTACACACCAAAAGCAGTTAAACCACGACGAAAGATAGAACTTGACATGTTTTTGAAGCTTTCTTCACAATGCCTGAGCTCTGCTTGCACCTTAAAACTCCCTCTGTAGTCCCTCACTAGTGATTTCTATGTTTTCATAGTTTCATCTGTGTTACTTCAAGTACCTTCTATTGTGCCAGCTTTCAGAAAGGTCATACATGGCTCTTCTGTGCGCTGCTGTTATGGTGAAGCTCATCATTTCAAGCACATTTGGCAGTTCCTTCATTCCTTCATTAACAATCTATAAGTGTGTATTGCTTTCTGCTCAATTTTTACTGCTGCTGTATTTTTTTAACAAGATTGCTTTGTGTTTTGGAAAGTAGAACTGTAAATTAAATCATCTCATTCATGTAGTTTCTCTGGTTTTAATACCAGATGCTTCCAAAAGGTGCTGTTACTCAGGGAGCTTCTTGTGATGAGAATTTCTTGGTTTGTCTCTTGTTCCTGCTTACCAGTCGGTATCACTGATAACAAGCAAAACCTAAAACTGTAAGACTTTCAGTTGCTACCCAGGTGACACAATCTTAGACAGTAGATTTACTTAAAGAAATGTCAGCTAGGATGTTAAGTGCCTTGAGTTCACTATAGCAGCTGTCTAGGAACTGTAGATCTCCGAGTCTTAACAGCTGAGTGTGTAATATCCGCATTAGAGTGAGTATTTACTAAACTGATTTGTAGTGTTTAGTGCAGTGTGTGATTGCGTTGCTACTTTAAAAAGACACTGGACCTTTCAGTTCTGGAGGTGAGGAATCTCTTTGCATCAGCATGAGAATCACCATCAGCTTCAGGCTTCTGTTTGCATCTGCTCTTTGGATCCCTGTGACCCTCTTGTGTAGTTTTGTATAAACAAAAGCTTGTTTCCACATTGCCTAAATGTGTTCAAACTGGCTTTTGAAATAAAAATGATGCCTTGAGGAAGTTGCTACCTGTGCCTTCAGGCTATCAACTTGGATTCATTCCATAGGAAGAAAGAGCTTGTAACTGACTTAAGGTTGGGTGTCAGATTTTTTTTTATTTTGTTTTGATGTCCCACGAAAAAAAGATGCCAAAGCTTTCTTAATGTCAGAAAAGGGGTAGGAGATGGTGTTTACAAAGGGAATTAGAATTTATTTCTAAAGTCAGTAGTAATCATGATCTCTGAAGCAGTGTATGAGGAGTAATAGTCTTGATCTGTGTGAAATGAGAGGCAGTTTTGGATGTACTCCAAGAAAGACGCTACCTTTAAAATGAAGTATTTCGTTCTAATCTTTAGTTTCCTTGCAAGAAACCTGTAGAGATTGTCTGGTTTCTTGATTTTTTAATAATAGCCTGGTAACAAGAGGACTGAGCCTGCTATAAAAGGAAGTAAAATAAGAAGAGGCAAACTGATGCAAGAGGTAAGTCTAATACAGAAAGGGATGTCCTAACTTGGAGAAGTTAAGGCAGTTGTGGGTGTGTGAAATAGAAAGTAAAGTGAGAAGTCAGCATATAACAAGAGAGAGTGGAGAAAAACAGAAGGGGAATAGGAATACGCATTCGTTTGTTGTAGTGGCTCTTCCAGGATATATGTAAATATCTCATATCCAATGTAATATTGGGAGGGGAAACCTGGAAAAGGGAGTCTATAAGTCTCGGAAAGGTCTTTGAAGAATAAAATAATGAGTTTGGCTACAGTAGCCCCAAAGTGTTTCAGTAGTCTACTATAGGCCAAACTAATTGGTAGCTTATGAGCTTGATTTTTGTTCCAGAGTTTCTATTTAGCTTTGTAACCTTGAGCTAGAGGATCAGCTACAGTGATTTGAGATGAAGGACTGGCATTGGCTGAATTTTCTTCTGTGCCTGTACGGCTTATTGGGATTTCCCCAGATTATGTTCAATTTATTCCTTTATAAACACTGGATCATTTCTTACATGTCTTCATAGCTGATGATTTCCTCCTTTCATTTCTGTGCATTCTTGTTAGGAGACATGATCCCTCAACTTGTAATTAATGACAAAGACAGGCTTGCCACTGTTACAGTCTTTCACTCTACCCGTTCTTCTTGTCTATTCATTTTATTCTCTTCTTACTCTCTCTCCATCACATCTTGGGCAGGAGAAGGGCAATAAAGACTGCAGATGCAACGGACTGCTTAAATTTCAGTAAGGCCATGCTTTTGTCCTTTTGGGAGACTCTGAGTCTGCTTCCTTGCTGAAGCCACTCCTCTCATTCTTAGGAGCATCCTGGAGATTGACCTTTTTGGTCAACCTCAGTTGCTGTAGAAGCTTATATCTAGTCAACTGATACTCAAGCCCCATTAAAACCAACCCTCTCTGAGGTGCTTTTAGCAGCAAAGGCTCTCTGAATGCATCAGAGGCTGGTAATGCCAGTAAGATTTCCATGTATACTTTTGTCCTGTTTTCTGGAATGATGGATCACTCACATGAAAATGCAAGTATACATAGGTAACTTCTAAATTATTATAATAAAGAGGAAATAACTCTTCATTTAAGGAAATTGCAATCTGTTGTTAATCATAATTTATATATAACATACAAATTGATCCTGGATTAGCGGTCTCTCCATGGGCAAACCGTTCTTTCTTTTTGTTCCACAATATTAATTTTTTTTTCAGTACTGATGTATTGGTAAAATGGACAAGTTGGATCAGTATGCTGTTGCTCCTTTGGAAAAAAGGATCTGTTGCTCCTTTGGAAAAAAATGTTGTACCTAAAAACTAAATCTTGAAAAAACTTGATTCATTTAGTACTCATTAGAGTTACTTAATCTGGGATTATCCATAGTTACAGGGGGGAAGTTATTTGGTATTTAAATAAAATACTTAATCAAAATCATTTATTCAATCAACAATTTATTCAATAAGTAGTAAGAAAATATACAGGATGAGTAAAGAGATATATATTGTTAGATATGGGATCCAGTGACGTTTTGTGATGCCTGTAATTATGAATCAATACTTCTAGACAGAAGTTTAAAGCATGTTTGTCTTTTGGCCATTCCCAACCCACCATTCCCACTAGCATCACAGTGGTTTATTTGCGGTTCTCCTACCACTGCTGGTTTCTTCATTCTTAGAAAACAGCAAGGAAGAAACCTCAAAAAACCCTCTGTTTGCCTCTTTCAAGGAAAAATTAGAGCAATTACCTAAGTGTTGCAGATCTAGAAGATGTTTTGAATGTTCGTACAATGATTGTTGCTTTGTAAAGAAACTCTGAAGACGATTTTGCGGCTTGTAGGATAGCATAAGCATTTCTCCTCAGAAGGGAAGTTTATTGACAAGTTGTATAAATTTTAGTGATGTTTGCTTCGTTTAAAAAAAAGTTTTGCTATTATTCTAAGACCAACAGGAGATTATCCCACTGTATACTGTCCAGTAAGCTTTCCTTGTTACAAGATCACTTTCAAGCCTATCTGTAATTAATTGACTTTCAAAAGCATCTTGATTGCCATGTCAGCAGTGCAGTAGTTTTATAATAATAATTTGCTAATTATTCTGTCCTTGCTGGAGGACAATCTTGTTAATATTCTTTCTTGCCAGGAATTGATCATCCTGGATAGGACTTGTAACTGAATCTTAGAGGTTGCTGTACAATTGATTTGTCTTATTGTGAGAGTACTGCATAGGTGCATCCTCAACTGGAGCCTTTTGTTGGAGATGATCTAAAAATAGAGCAAAATTCCTTTGCATTCAGTAGTGTGTGGTGTTCAGTTTCCACTATAAAATCGTTGGTTGAAGTACATAGTAGGTCCCGTGGTATGTAGCTAAATCTTGAGTGCTACTCAGCTGCTCTTTCCAGAATTTATTGGACCTGTTTTTCTATGTGTATCTGTCAGTTGTGTAATACCTGGGGTCGTACCTGTTTAGATCTTTCCTGGCTTAGAAAATAATTCTTCAAGGATTTTATAAGTGTATTAGTAACGGGGCGGGGGGGGGGGGTGGGGCAGAACCTGATTTTAAAAACATGGAGTGTGCCTGTCAAGGGTGAGGTATGCTAGTGATTTCATCAGTGCTGGGAACATTGGGTTGTGAAAACCAGTTGTCCCCAGTCCATTTTATTAGAGCCTGCATAATATGATCAGGGTGAATTAGACCATTGTTAAAGGCAGAATTGGATTTCACAATATGCAAATTTCTGCTTTCTTCACCAGTCACCTCAAATGTACTGTAGAAAACAGTGAAATTATTGTAAGTTCATGTGTGTACTATATTTAAGCAAGAATAATAAGGTGCACATGTAAAATTGCATCCAGTGAGTGCAGACTTTGAGATACCAAAAACACTGCAATCTGAGAGTCAGTTAGGGAAGCACAACCTGTAAGAAGAGGTTACTTATCCTACAGAAGAGAAAGCTGAAAGGGAACATGACTCCAGAAATACATTGACAGCTACAGCAAAGTGGGAGTAGCTGGTTTTCTAAGTTTCTGGCACTTAAGGCAAGAAATAATGGACTTAAGCTGGAGCTGGGGAAAAGCAGTCTAAAAGGAAGAATGTCCCTGATGGTTTCATAAGCCTGGATGGGACAGCCTACAATGTCAATCTGTATTTGTATACATTCATGATGTTAACATACCTGCAAATTGTTGTTTTGTTTTATGAAATGTGATGAAAGCATTAAAATATCTAGCTATAGCCTAGATTTATTGGCTAAGAATACACTGCACATGAACATCATTGCTTCCACTTGTTAAATTAAAAAGTCACTTCAGATGTGTGTTGAACTTTCTCAATCATTGTTTGTTGAGCTGGGTTTTGTTTGTTGTTTTTTTTATATTGCTCTCTGCATTTTGAAAGACTTTATGAATGCATATTACTTTAAGGAGAGATTTTTGTTTTTTTTCTGTTTGTTTGTTTTCCTTAAGTAAATTAATCAGTTCCATTCTGTTGTATATTGTCTGCTTTTTTGGTTTGTCTTTCCTCTTTCTATACCTGAATGTAATCTCTTTGAAATAGAGGTTTTATTCTGTGCTTATATGTAAGGTAAGGTATTAGTCCCTGACTGAGATCCTTTGTTTTCCTCTGTTGTGTGTAGAAACCAAATACCATTTCTGGGTATTTAGTAGAAACCAAATACCGTTTCTGGGACAAGAAAGAGGTCTTCTAAGTAAAAACGGTCATAGAGTCGATAACCTGCATACATTTGTAATGATATTGGGGTATCAAAGCAGCTGTGTTAGGTGGTATCTATTCAGTGGTTATTAAAGACTGGAACTAGTAACTTACTGTCTGGCATATTTAGGAATCAGCTTTGCTTTGCATGTTGGAGCAAGTGTTTTCAGCATTCTTTTGGGGGCTGAATTTCTGATTTTCCTTTGTTCACCTGGTTACACAGTTTTTATATGTAAATGCTCCTTCTGCACAGTCAGTTACTGTGCTTTCACCTGAATTACAATAGTAACCTTACTGTCATGTGATGTAAGGATATAAGTCCATGCAGTTTTAAAGCATAAAGATGCATCACAACTTTGCTTTTTTGGAAGTTTGGTTTGAAGTCTGAAGTGCCATTAGTAATTAAACTTTGCACTAGGGTGTGGAAATATTCCTGTTGGGAATAATAGATTTCTTTTTCGTTTATTAATAAACTAGTGAATTGGGAGTGCAGGTTCTATGCTATGATGTGATTATCGATTTAACATACTATATTTTAATAGGTGAAAGAGAGAAAAGCCCCCCAAGCATCAGTTTGCTCTCATAAAGGATTATATACTAGTTTCAAAACAATGCTAGTGCGTTCCCTAAATGCATATTCAGGGGTAGGCTTTTATTGTAATCTTAAATGTTCTATTTTATAATTACACTGATACCCATGTTCCTGTGGTGGAAAAAACATTAAGGCTGCCTTAGGGACATATGGTCCAAGCGGTGTTATTTTATAGCTTAGTCTTAATTGTCTAGTAAATGGAGTTGTTTGGGTTTTTGGCTGTTTTTTTTTTAGTCAGTGGTCAACTAGAGTATAATTTCAAAATGGCTGTAGTAGGCCGACCAAAGAGAGCAGTGTGTGGTGACAGAACTATGAAGAGTGTGGGTGCAGCTAAAAACTGCACCAAAGTGTTTTGTGGTATTTGTGAGTACTTTATTTGGCATGTGTGTGTGGTTTTTTTCTGCTCTCCAGAATATTTTGTGATAGGGAGACCCAGAATTTTTAAAAGTTCCATTTGTTTCTTTTGTTAAACAAAACTTGCTTTTCAGTAAAGTTACTATTAACATCTCTGCTTCTTACGTCTTGAGAAATGACGAATGCTTCCTGCGTAGAAGTAATTTTCAGTATTGCTTTTCAGTATCGTTTGTGAATTCAGCTTTCTGGTTTATCTGCACCGGATTTCACGTGTCTCTTCCCTGCTCTCTAAGCTCGACTCCTGCTCAGTTGAGCTTTGGCTCTTTTAAAACATTCCATGTTTCTGATTATCCCTTATGGAGTCCTTTAATATACGTTTGGACTTGGGGGACAAGACTGGATCCCCAAGCCCCATAGAGTTCAATGGTGATATGGTGGTTTACCGTTGTCAGTTCCTCTAACGTGTTTGACTGCCGCTGAGCTGATGCTTTTTGAAACCACTGGGTAAGTCTCCAGACCTGTTTCTGAGAGGCGGAACCTAGTTCAAGCCTGATCTTTGTGCTTCCCTTTTCCGTACGGATCACTTTGCAACTAATGCGCTTGGTTCCAGTTGCTATCTTGTATCTCGGGCACAGGCTATTACAGGCTTTCTCGGCAACTCTCTTCAATCTAACTTTGCTTGTCCTGAATAATGTCGTACCAATTGCAAATTATTCTTATGCTATTCACTTGCTTTTTCAGATAGCTTATGAATATCTTGAGTATAATGGGTTCTTGTATTTTGAATCTTCCTACCCATACATACAGAGGACTCGTGTTTCATTGCAATTAGGCTTCTTTAAGAGGTCTGAATGAAGGCCTTTGTAAAAATGGGATTTTTTTGAGATGAGCGTATTGATCTGATTAGTATGATTCCATTGCAGTAAATGTGCAAGGTGAGGCTTTCCCCTACAGAGGTGATGTTGACTCGTTCACAGTATACAGTATATATTCAAATATTTGTTAATTCTGTTCATTATAATACCTGATAACTCACCCAACACAGAAGCTAAACTTGAAAAAAGTGAAGCACTTTATAGCACATAGGATCACCATTTGGCATCTCCATTCTTCCAATACAAAAGTCAGTTTGTGAGAGGTATGCTGTTCTGTCATACTACAAAATTTTTTTCCATATTTCCTTAGAATTAATAAATAAATACTCATTTGACCTGGTGGTTTTATAGCAGTTCGTTTCTATCAGCTCCATAAAATAAAGCTCTTATACTGACATTGCTTTGAGGCAGTTTATAAAACTCTCTTGCTATAAAGAAACACTTTGGCACTTTTAAGGGGAACTTGGTTTCTCCAACGAGAAACATGTGGCTAGCTCTTTTTTTTTTTTTTCTATCTTGAGTGCTCCTTTTGCATCTTCAGATCAAATCACTTCCTCAGATTCTGGAAGATTTTTGTCTGTTTGGAGGAAGTTTCTGTTTGACTTCTTGCCACATGCCAGAGGTGATTTTTCTTGGCCTGACAAATTGTGGCTTTACATTTTCTTTTCTTTTAATACTTGGATGCGTGTTCCACTTTTTGAAAGGTCTTTTTTCTTGCAGGTTTTATTTAGTGGCTTTTATGTTTTAAAGATTACAATTGGATTAGAGTTAGGCTGCCATGTTGTGTTCGGTGTGCGTGGCAGGGTTTTGGTAGCGGGGG
>NW_010527382.1:0-341 GCF_000687285.1 Phaethon lepturus
GGGGGTCTGAGTGTTAAGGGGGCCAGCCGCCAGAGAGCTAAATGAGAAACGCCCCAGCCCTGCCACCTCAGCGTGCTGCTGCGGGGACGCCCTGCTGCCTAAAGGCGACGTTAGTCCGCGTAAGGGGTCTGGGCTCGGCCAAGGAGGCGGCAAGCGAGCAAGCACGTGCCGTTAGTCTCGTTACCTCTTGTGCCTTGGGGTAGCAGCAGGTGGCAGGAGAAGCTAAGGAGGCAGCTGCGGCTGGCGGTGGGCTCAGGGGCTTAGCTCCCTCCAGTAAATCATAAGGCTCTGAGATATGGAGGGTCTCCTGCTGGAGGGTAAAGATCACATAGGCAAGGAGG
>NW_010527383.1:0-7713 GCF_000687285.1 Phaethon lepturus
TCACCCTTGCGTTAACCTGCAGCGGCGTTTCTCACTATGAATTTGTGAATTTTTAAAGAAATAGGAAAACTTGGGTTAGAGCAACCCATCTGCAAAAGACCTGCCCGGCCGGGGGGGCTGCGCGGCTGCCGCTGCCGCAGCTCGGCTGCGCTCGGGGCCAGCGTGAACCCACCACCCCGTGCTCCTGCAGAAACCTGAAGCAGCGGAGAACGGGGCAGCGGGTGACAGCGACGTCACCGCGGCCCCGGTGCGCGGTGAGAGCAGGCCAGGGAAACTGGGTCAGCTTCTTCTGGTGTAAATCAGCACTCCTTTGCTGAAGCCGGTGGAGTTAAAAGAGTGCAAGAAAGACCAAAATTAGGTCAATCAGATGCACAGCTCCTTTTACGCAGCAATGTAACCCTCTTTCTCCTTCCTACTACTGCTCCGTACAGTCAAGTAGGTCAGAAGTATCTACTCTCAGGGAGCCAGATCCACCAAGGCAGCTCTGAAGTATTCTCCAGATCAGCAGGACATCAGGAAAAGGCATCCCTGTCCCCTTCTTGCACTGTGGTCTCTCCGGTTGCCCATCTGAGTACTGGTCTGAGGGGCAAATGTGTTCTCAAGTAGGGGCTGATGAAGCACCCTAATAAAGCTCTGGCCTTAACTAGAGATGAACTTCATTTCTAAATAGCCCATTAGTTGCAGTTGCCTTCTGTGCAGGGTTTTGCCATGGGCTGTGCTTGCAAGGGACATCACAGACACGGCAAGGAGCTGCTCCAGTGGCCCCCAGCAGCCCCTCACCCACCTACACTGGAGACCAGTCCCCGAGCAGCGGCACGTGCTACTGCAGAGACCTGCAGCCTTCCAGCGCCGCTGAAGGGCTGAGGGAACGGGGGTTGTTCAGTCTGGAGAAGAGGAGGCTGAGGGGAGACCTTATCGCTCTCTACAGCTACCTGAAAGGGGGTTGTGGTGAGGTGGGTGTTGGTCTCTTCTCCCAACTAACTAGTGATAGGACGAGAGGAAATGGCCTCAAGTTGCACCAGGGGAGGTTTAGATTGGATATCAGGAAAAATTTCTTTACTGAGAGAGTGGCCAAGCATTGGCACAGGCTGCCCAGGGAGGTGGTGGAGTCACCATCTCTGGAAGTGTTCAAAAAACATGTGGATGTGGCACTTCAGGACATGGTTTAGTGGGCATGGGGGTGTTGGGATGGTGGTTGGACTTGATGATCTTAAAGGTCTTTTCCAGCCTTAATGATTCCGTGATTCTGTGATTCTGTGGTGCCGGGGTGCGTTTTCCTTCCCCAAATCAGTGCTATTCCGGCTGGCACAGACTCGCCCGCAGCGAGCAGGGTAACGGCTCCTCTACTTCTATGCAGAGCCCTCTTCTACACAAACTTATATATATATGTTTTACATGCCTTGAACCAGTGAGACCAAAACAACCGCTTAACACCCACTGGAAAAGAAGCATAATTGAAACAAACTGGAAATAAGATTATTAGTGAAGTAATCCAGCTTCCTATTTTCATTCACCAGGAGCGGTGCCAGAAGGTAATTCTGAAGCCGGAGAAACTGCGGAGAACCGTGGCGGAGTCAGTGGAGCAGCACGGGAAGCGCTAACGTGGGTGAGAAATGGCCTTGAATCACTGAACACATTGTTCGAGCTATAATGATTTTGTGATTTGGACTGAAAACTTTCTGCCTGAATCATAAAATAAATAAGGGTCCTGGAGCACCACGGTTTCATACCAGCAGCCAAGGAAATGAAATCATGAGACTCTGAAATCCAGAGCTGCTCCCAAATTTGGCAACTCCCCTCTGTGGTGAGGAATGAAAGCCCTGTGCCAAATCAGTCACAAATTATAAACAATCCCAGAAACGGTGATTTCTTTCCCCCCCAGCCTTTTTCAACCTTCTCTTACTCTTCTCTTCAGTTGCTCCACATCTTGTGTTTGCCTTTGCCTTGTATCTACGTGGAGTCTCTAGCTGCCTTCAGACCATCTGCAATAGGTGTCTAACACGTGTTAGCACCAGTTCTCCCACTGGATGCCTACGGAGCTGGGATGTGACAGGCTGGATAGTGAGGGGTCTGAATTGCTTATCGCATCGAGATGTTACTGTAATCACAACGCCTACGTGAGACAGCTATAGTGGCAGCCAGAATTTGGTCCAACAGCAATAAAAATGAATAATACTAATTTCTGCAATTATTTACCACTCACAGGCAAATTAGTCATCTCTTTGCCATACCTGAGACAGTAGATGCCACAAAATACCTTCAGTGCCATCTAGCTACTAAGTTACATCAAGAGATGCATTTGCAACTAGTGTTAATTGCCGTAAGGCCCATCAGTGGCGCGATGTCCTGTTGCACCAGCTGATGCTCTGCCCTCAGGGGTCTAATCAGGATGGTAATGAAAGCCACGAAGATAATTTGCAACCGTAGGAAACTCTGCTTTAAACGGATGTTTATCTAAAGTACTGGAAAGTGAGTTCCTCAGAACAAAGGCTAAATAAATAAATAAATACATGCACCCCAAACCCACAGGATATTTCCTTCTACTTGTAAAGGCCCTTCAGCATCCTCAGCCTCTTTTAACAACAATCAAGGAGGAACAACAGCCATTCTTGGCTTTAGCTTTTGTTTCATGAAGACATAAAGAAGCTACGAAACAGTATCTCCTTCGTTGTCTAGTCATCTTGGGTTTCATGCCATGTCCATCATGGAGGTACCGGAGTGCTCTGGCCCCTGACTGTCAGTTGTCCCCAGGACTGTTAGAGTGTTACAGAAAACACAATAGCCTTCAGAACGACATGGACCCGCTCTACTGGTGGTGACCTTACCGACCACCTGCGAGGGCTGCACCCACGACGTACGTTCACAGCACAACCGAGCGCATGCTCTGCCGGGCCGGCGGCAGGCTGGGAAGCGGCTGGGTACCGAGTGGTACAGCAAACACACACCTTCCCCTGGGGAACCCTCACTGAACCCTCGCTCTCTGGAACTGAAAATCACGGGGACCGATGGGCCCTGCGAAAGATGCAGAAACGGAAAGGTGGACTGCGGGAGCACAGCTGGGGCCGCCTGCGTCAGGCGCTCGGCACGACGCGCAGCCGCAGACAGAGGCAGCGGAACACGCTGGTGTTGCGCTTTTTCCTCCTCAGCCCAGACCGTGGACTGTTGCCACTCAGTCCAGTGTGTCCTGGACCATGCAAAGAGCTAAGAAAAGCAAAATACAATCGATTTCAAAAAGAGGTTGTGTTTATGATATACTGTATTTCGGTGAGGTTATTCCATTTATGGTGTAATTTGTCCAGATAAAACCCGTCTAGAAATGACCTTATGGTCTGGGTATGATGCTGACAGAGGACACACACACGCTCATGCTCCCACGGTGTCAAACAGCAATGCTCGGCCAAGGATCGGCTCCACGGGTGGAGCAGGCGGGCACCCCTGCACGCTCCGCAGGTCTGATCCTGCTCTGGCTGCAAGGTGAGACCAGTCCCACCGACGAGAGCACAAGGATCGTCCCTGACTATCACTGCAGTAACGCACATCCGGCGGCAATGCCAAACCTCCTGACGGCAGCGGGACATGGCTCAGAAGAGACCAGTGTCAGAGCACGGTGAGGACTTTTATTCCTGCTTGGGAGTCCGGACTACCTTAATGCTGGGAAGCTTATCCAGGCAAGACCAGATTATGTCGGGAGCAAACGGTGTTGGCGATTTCAGGGAGCCCAGGCCAGCTTCCACTGGCTGACAATTTGTAGCGTCAAAGTCAATGGAGAAGTTTTTGGAGCTGATCATTGATACTGATCATTGGTGCTGAGGAGGATATTCATCTTCATATGGATATTCATCTTCACATGGACCTGGGCAGTGTGAGGTGTGTCTTAAAAGGAGTGTCCGTGTGACACCCACACCGAGAGTTTCAGTCGGCTTAAAGCTTTCACCATGAAAGGTAGATCCCAGCGTGGCAAAACCTGGCAGCTCACGCAGAGAAGGGCTGCAGCCCTCAGGTGTCCCTCTGAGCTGGAATTACCATGCAGACACTTAAATAAAAATAAGACCGGCGCTCGAACCTGACACCGCATCTCAATCCAAACTGCTGATTTACACCAGCCAAAAAGAGACCTGACCTGCAGGGCCAAATCTGGCCCACGGCTATATCCAGGCAGCTGCGGTGATTTAAAAGCTCTGTCAGTGTCAGTCACCAATGGGTCTCATTGAAAGCCAGATTTATCTTGTAATCTGCACTAGAAGGCGTAAACTGCTACTGCTGCTCCCACGCAAAATAAATCAGCCCAACGCAGACGAGACCCGGCAGCTACGAGCGTCAGCCCTGGCTCTCACGACGCCCTGGCTTACACGTCCTCACGCTAAAGCCAGCGGTGGTCAAACGCCGGCACAGCCCTTCCCTGACCCCTCGGCTCAGCGTCGGAGGGACGACTCCTGGAGCAGGGTGGCATTAGGGTCAGCACGGGGACCTGCCCGCTCTGTGGCTACGGCCGAGGTGGTTTGTAAGATCTTTGGGGGCAGGAACAAGCCTTTTGTTCAGGCTGACGCTCCACCCGTCTCCAGGCTGCCGGTCCCCAGCCGGGCTCTGCCGTCCCGCCCAGGGAGCCCCGGCTTTGCTGGGCAGAGCGTGCGAGCGCCTGAGCACACGGGCTTAACTCAACCTTTAGGCCCACAGTTGTTTTAGGCACCCTTCCCTGACGCTGAAACAGGCTGACGAAACTCGGGAGCAAAGACAGCAGTACAGTAACGGCCCAAATGATGCGGTCACGGGGAATATTTGCCTCCGATTCTTCACGCCCCTACAGCGAGCTTGTTATTTCAGCATCTCTCCCCTTTGGGATTTTTTTCTTATCACATAAAATGAAGAACGCTCATTTTTTTTCAGTCCCGCACAGCCCACACTCCCACCGCCCCAGCCCTGCCCTGGCACACGCGCTTTGGAGGCAAAGCGAAACCCGCGGGACACGGGTGAACGTTGAAGCCCACCCGGCACAGGGAGTATGGGATGTGGGGCACACCAGCAAAACGGCGATAACCACCGGTGCAACCGGGGCCGCGGCCGTGGGCCGTGGCGAGGGGCAACCCAGGAGCCAGAGGGAGGATGGCGATGGTCACCTGGCCGTGCCACGCGGGCCGGCGGCAGCCCATGAACGCTCACGCCTTTGAAACAAGTCTTCAAGGCTTGTGCTGGAGTCTGCGCATTCCTCGGTGTCGGGGGAAGCCGCAGGGGGTTGGCAGAGAGGCCGCAGCTACGCTCGGTCCCTCCGCAAGTAGTGTTGGCAATTTTGGGGAGCGAAATAATGCCCCGGCACTGCCAAAAGCTACAGCGATTGCCAACAGGGTAAGTAATCAAGTAAAAGCACTTTTCCACAGCCGAATGACCAGATTGCCAAGCATGCAAAGAGTAGTAGCTAAAATTGATTGCAGCTCACATGGATAATTTCTACCAGAATTATGCTATTATATTGAAACAGTAATGCATAATGTATGGCTGTACATCTCTGCAATAAACATTTTACATTTAATTTAGAAATCTCTGAGTCATTAGAAAAGTTCTCTCATTATGTTCCAGAGACCTTTGTGGAGTCAGCACCAGCAGAGTCTTTAACACAAAAAAAAGTTAACGATGAAAGGAATCAGACGGACGTGCCATACCTGGGCCGGGAATGGGAGTGGAGCCGAGCGCTGCGCGCCGTGCCCTGCCCTGCGTGTGTCCTGCCCATGCCGGGGCAACGCGGCCACCCCCCTTCAGCACCCAAACCGCGCTGCTGCGCCGGGGGCTGCGTGTGCTGCCGGGGTAGAGAGAGAGAGGCAACTTCCCAGGGCAGTTCAGACACTTTAACGTTTAAATCACATTATAGGGTTGCCGATGTCTCTGCACTAGCTGCAGAGGAGACCGCGGGTGGGAACGCTCCTGGAGCGGGTGCACGGGAGGCAGGAACGTCCCGTGGGGGCCGGGAGCTACGCAGAAAGTGGAAACCACAGGTCCCTGAAATGAGTGTGCATTTGCCAGAGTCAGCAAAAGCAGCCTACAGACATAAACTGTGTTATTTCTTATATCATATACTCCTTAAACTGATCTCTTTTTTTTCTTCCCGCAGGTTTTACATCATTGAATTTTACTTGGTAATCTTTCCTCTCCGTGGACGAGGAAGGTTTTGGAAGGTTTTAGAAGCTTTAGGATAAATAAAAGCATCGGGAAAAAAAAGTGATGGGTCTTCAGGTACTGTGCAGCGTTGCACAATGGCAATTTGGAGATACAAATGCTATTTCTAGCTCAGAGCTGCTCTGCCCTGGGACCTCCATGGCTCCACGTGCGCGGAGGGGCTGCCGCTGCCGCTCGCTCTGCGCAGGCACTTACTGTCCCTCAAAGCACCTCACACAGCACAAAAGGGGCATTTCATTACGAGCATGAGGAAGTGGAGATCTTTGTCTTTATCTAAACATTAGCAGATTTAGTACTTGTTGTTCTCAGATTCTTGTTCAACCGTCTGTGCAGCTTTCCATATAAAGACAAAAAAGTCGATCAATATTTAGCGCTCGCTCTGCGCAGGCACTTACTGTCCCTCAAAGCACCTCACACAGCACAAAAGGGGCATTTCATTACGAGCATGAGGAAGTGGAGATCTTTGTCTTTATCTAAACATTAGCAGATTTAGTACTTGTTGTTCTCAGATTCTTGTTCAACCGTCTGTGCAGCTTTCCATATAAAGACAAAAAAGTCGATCAATATTTAGCACAGCCACGGCACGTTATTAATTCCTCCCTGAGAGGGGGTTTCACCAAAGTTGAATTACAGGAAAAACCTGCAGAAGTGATAGTGATTCCAGACTTTGGTGGATATTACTGGGAAAGAGAGTGGCTGTGTGGACTTCCTACCTACCATCAGTTACTAGCAACGCAACACACTTCGCTCCTGAGATGCACGCTTAGCTTTGGGTAAAAAATAAATAAAGGAAGGAAAGAAAAGCATCGCGGTTGTTTGCGTAGAGCTTTTTGGCACACTTGCCAACTTGGCAAGAAAGGCAAAGCGGCAGGTTCAGCCCCTCGGCAAGGGGCTTGCGGCTTTGCCCCCTCCTCCTGGAAGATGCTGCTTAGCGAGGCAAGGGCGAAAATACAGTAGGGAGTAAGAGCAAAGCAAAACGCAGTTCAGGTAAGGACTAATAAAACGCCGTTCCGACGTGCAAGGGCTGCAGGGAGCTCCTGTGCACGGTTGCCTAAATGCCTGAGCTAGGAGATGGGGATAACCATACCTCGCTCCTCCGTGCTGGAGATGCGTGAGGGACGCCCGCACCACGCCTGCCCTGAGCCAGCAAACGCCCTCGCCCCACCGGCCGCTCGCGCGAGGGTCTGCTCAGCTGAAAGGGGCGGTTTGCAGCCTGGGCTTGAGTGTTCTGCTGTTATTAATTACGACCCCAATCAATACGGTACGTGAGTCGGCAGGAATCTGTTTGGCCGTGGCAGGAAAGGCGACGTGGTGTAAATGGGTCGAGGGACGAGGCTTCCTCTCCCACCCGGGAGATCGCCCCGGGGGTCCCACCGGTCCCCGTGGTCCCACCGGTCCCAGCGGCAGCACGGGGACAGCCGCCCAGGACGCCCGACGCCAGAGCCACGTGGCACATGGATTTGGTATCACAACAAAGCCGTCGGTGCGGGGCAGCCGCGTAGC
Organism: Phaethon lepturus; assembly: GCF_000687285.1. NCBI lineage: Eukaryota > Metazoa > Chordata > Aves > Phaethontiformes > Phaethontidae > Phaethon > Phaethon lepturus. The sequence goes on from NW_010527383.1 coordinate 7,669, forward strand.
AGGAACGCCGCGCAGGATGCCGGGCGGTGGGGCACCGCGTGGCGC
>NW_010527384.1:0-687 GCF_000687285.1 Phaethon lepturus
TATCCTACTCTGATTTTGATTGGCAATAAAGGGATTTCCCCAACTCGAGCCTGTTTTGCCTGTGACAGTAATTGCTGAGTGATCTCTCCCTGCCCTTACCTCATCCCACAAGCTTCTTGTTATATTTTCTCTCCCCTGTCCAGCTGAGAAGCACAAAGGGTGTGAGATAATAACGGTTGCAGGTCACATGAGTAGTTTCTTTGATTTGCATCATGCTCTCATCCTTCCTGTCCTATTAAACTGTTTTTATCTCATCCCATGAGTATTTCCCCCCCCAATTCTTTCCCCTGTCCCACCTGGGGAGGGTGCTGATGACCAAGCAGCTGTGTGGTGCTTAATTGCTGGCTGAGGCTAAACTATGACATATCTGCAAACTTCCTCAGGGTGCACTCGATCCTACTGTTTGTATCATTGATGAAGATATTAAACAGTACTGGTCCCAATACCTGAGGGACACCGTTTGCCACTTATGTCCATCTGGACATTGAGCCATTGACCACTGCCCTCTGGATGTGACCATCCAACCAATTCCTCATCCACCCCACAGTCAGTCTCCATCTGGACATTGAGCTGTTGACCACTACCGTCTGGATGTAACCATCCAACCAATTCCTCATCCACCAACAATCCACCCATTAAACCCATCTCTCTAATTTAGAGTGAAGGATGTTGTGGGGGACCGTGTCA
>NW_010527385.1:0-4055 GCF_000687285.1 Phaethon lepturus
CTCCCCCCCGGCTCCCCGTGCCAGTCTCGCCGCGTACGCTGCGTCGGGACGGGGGTTTGCCCCTTCTCCCCAGCCGCACAGGGCCCAGCGCGAGGAGCCGAGCATCGCCGCGCGCCCCGGGGTACCACCACCTCCCGGGAGGAGCAGCGCTGCCCTGAGACCTCTCTTCGGCTGTTTATATGCTCTCACCTCGCCGCTTACACGTTTCTCCTGGTGTATAACCGCAGCGTTCTCACCTTGAATATGTTAACCTGTACACAGAAGTATTTAATAACTTTACAGAATTGAAAACCAAATCGCCGCTAAGTTGGGCGACAGCAAGGAGCTGGGGGCAAACCCGGCGCAGTAGCGACGAAACTGCAGAGATAACAAAGCAGAAGAGAATATAATTATCGCAAAAAATACATATAAAAACCACTCGGCACTACAGGGAACACGTTCCCAACTGAAATAATAATAATAAGAACCCTTTTCCTCTAGCTTTAATTGGTCATTTAATGAAAAAGGACTGCGGATTAGCGTGGCATTTTATTGAATCTCGGTCCTGGCACAGGCGCGCGGGAGGAGGTACGTATGAGATGCACATGTGGAAACAGCTGGAAACTTGGCACGGGAGCCCAGCGTTATTATTTCACGTGGCTGGGAGCCCCGCGCGGCTGCGCGTCGGTGCGCGAGGGCAGATGACAGAGGGGTAGGGGAGGTTTACGCTTCCCGCGCTACGTCGCAAGGGGCATTTTTCGCGTCACGGCCCATCCGCTTCAGGGATGTGAAGCAGTAACTCCACCGTCCCAGGTGTCTTCACCCAATATTCACGCTGCTGTTCACACCGGTGCTTCCACCTCTGTAGCTGAGCCACATCAACTGCCGCTGTTTAGGGAACGGGAGCTATGAGCGGGCGAAAGAACCCACGTCCCACGGAAAAGAGGGCATAACTAATGCAGCTTTAGTTATTTGCTTCTTTAGAATATTCTGGCTCACTGCGTTTGCTGCCGTCCCGCCACCCGAGCGGCTTAACCAAGGAGGGTCAAAGGCTCCGTCACGTCGCATCGCTTCTCATTATCTCCAACAACCACATCCCCTTCTTTCGATTAGCCTCCCAAAGAGGCAGGCCCTTCCCTGTGGGTCTGGCTTGACGTACAGCGTCTCACCGGCGGCGGTTTCTCAAGCCTCACTAAAAGCCACCCCTTAGCCCGTCCTATTGGAAAAGGCTTGGGAAAGCAGCGGGTGCCCGGAGGAGGCGGGCGCGGCGCGGAGCGCGGCAGGGCCGGCCCGAGGAATAAAAGGCAGAGCAAAACTTTGGGAACCGGCTTTTAGATCTTGCCTATACGGGGAAATCGCGCACCTGGCACAGCTCCCGTATCGCCTCGGTATTTGGAAAGAAAAGTCGCTTTGTTCCAGAGTAGGGTCTAGACAGGGAGATAGAACAGCCACCGCAGACAATAATCGTTGCCCGCGCAGGCAAGGTCTCACTCCGTACCTGCGCCGTCCGCGGCACGCCAGGCTATCGGTCCTGCTCGGGTTTCTGAGCACTTCCACCACAATATTGCTGCTGGAGGCGAGTCTGCCCCTGAGCCGGCCTGCAGCTCGTCTAAGCGCAGCTCGGGGGCTTGAAATTGTTCATATTCACAGGGAGACAAGTAATCGCAGTTAAAAGAAGAAAATAAAATTCTTACATGCTGAACGCGGACCAAAACGTATGAATGCTGCAATGGAAAATGGAAGTGAATTGAGGCCTGCATTTTTAGAAGGGGGAAGAAAGGAAATGTAAAGGCTGTGCTCGGTACGCCGCGCGTAAGGTTTAGGTTTTATTACGTTACACACTCCTCCTCCTCCATTCTGCTGCCACTCAGCTTTTTCCTGTAAGCATATTCTGGCTAGAAGACTGAGATAAAAGAGGCTTGAATAAAATGTTTTATGAAAATATTGATCTGCCTTCTCCAAAAATAGGGTTACTTTTCCTCAGCTCTCCCAGTTTGCGTGCGATAACGCGAAGCCTCCGTCACGACTCCCTGCTACCACCCAAGGGAGCTCCTCCGAGCATCGGTCCCGCTGCTGACGCTTCTCTCTTCTCTCAGGAAGGCAGCTGAAGTTTGTCTCTAAACGTACACGTGGTATCTGGAAAACACACGGTGCTTCTCGGTGCGTCGCAAACGCTGCTCTGCGGTGGCTTTGCTGGCAGCCTGCGCAGCCCGGCAGGACACAGCAACGCGGGCCGACTCTTGGAGCAGCTTCAAGGTACGACGCACCAAGCCACTGGGCTTTAGAAAACACGAAGATGGCATTCGCTTCGTTATTTTTCGAGTAGTTATTATTTGGTAAGCGCCAAGAGCGTGCCTTCGCGTTGGCCGAACGCAGTGCCCGAACAGAATAAATAAACTTCATCCCACAGTAAGGAGGGGAAAAGCCTTCCCTCTGATTTTTCTTTATCCAGGGCACTGAAGGCTTTCCACTGCTACCCGCTGGTGAAGAACAAATCTTTGGTACGATAAACAACTGGCTTTTGTGAAGTCCAAGACATCCCGCTACCAGGAAAAGCGACCAACGTGAAACCCCAAAACTATGAGCAGGATTTTGTTTTCTGGTTGCTGTTTATTAATGATGCTGAATCCACCCACAGCCTGTCAAAGATCTGCCTGTGACCTTTTTTGTACCAGCGGCACAGCGTAGCTCAGTTCTGGGCTGTGATGGCTGGGCTCCTTCTACAAATGCCCACCATAAAAGAAAAGCCAAATAATTTCAAGAGCGTTGCCATCAGCAGCTGGAGGACAGACAAAGCTTTAACAATTTGCCTCCAGCTTCTGTAAAAACAGGATGTCTTTGCGCTAACACAATAAAGCGTCGAGGGGTGGAAGTTTTTCCTAATGCTTAATTTTCCTGAGATTAAATCATACTCTGCCGTTTCAGGCATTATTTCCTCCCTTCTCCACAGGGACACAGCAAACGGATCGCCGCCTTCCCCTCTGCGGTAGGTTTTCACCGATTCCAAACCCGTTTTGACACTGGGGTGCCCATGCAGGTTTCTTCGCCTGGCTGCTGTGGGAGAAGGTTTCTGCACCTCTGCTCTTTCTGCGGGTCCCTCTCCTGCACCCTCGCCAGCCAGCTGCATCCTTCCCGAGCTGGGTGCTCGGCTGCGTGCAGCGGGAGGATGACACCCTGCACGCCGAACGCCTGCTCGCCCGTCGTGGCACCGTGATTGCCTTTCCCCAATCCCGTTTCAGAAGTGTGCTCGTCTTGTGACGCACGCTCAGCTCAAGCGGCTTCCCCGGAGCGCGATGCTCTGCTCCACCCCGTCCCGGGGCCGGTGGCGGGTCCTGCCCGTGCCCAGCACCACGCACGCCTCTGTCTGCTCGGGCCAAGCCCAGCAAGGTCGCTGGGCTTTTAGACCTTGTCCTCTGCAAGTTGTGCTCTTTGCTCATGGCAATCGCAACGGGCGCGTCGTGCCGGTCTTTCCGATCAGCAGTAGCTCCTCTTAAAAATGTGCGTGTGCACTAAGTTGGCTCTGACCTTGGTTTAAATTGCTTTGATGGAGGTAGGTGATCCGGAGCGACCGGCCTCAGCAACAAGCACCCGAACGTCAGCTCCTGACCGACAGACACGCTCCTTGTTGCTGAGACACCCCAGCCCACCCTGCGCACAGGTTATCAGCTGGGCGACGGCGCGAAGCAGGTCCCGTCCGAGGAGGCTGCTGAGAAACAACCGAAATGGGTCGTGCAGATTTCCGCACGCCGCTGCCGGCCCGTGGGAGCTTTTCCCCTTCTGCAGACGGGAAGAAGCAACGCAGACATGTTTCTGGACGGGTTATGTCCCTGCCAGAACTAAATGAAGGGCTTCAATTCAGAGCTGCAGCACCCTCGGGTTGTCGAGACATACAAAACAAAGAGGGGATTTAGAAAACAAGTGAAAAGGCATATTATATTTAGATAATAAAATTAACATCACAAAAATGATTTCCTGGAAAATAATGCCATGCTAGGTTACGAATAATTATGGCACTACTGGAACGGTAATTAGGAGGAAGTCAACCAATAAATTGCAATTCAGAGGTGCAGCAGCAC
>NW_010527386.1:0-420 GCF_000687285.1 Phaethon lepturus
CATTTACTTGGCCAGTTATGATTCTCTGTTGTCCTCCAGAAGCTCAGGCCCTGTACTTCCCTGAAGTGAGGTGCAAGATGTTCTTCTGCAGAGAAAAATCCCCTTTTGGTTATTAACACGTAGCCCAAGTACGGCACGGCAGTCCCAGCGCTGGAGTTTGGGAGGTTTATTCCCCATTTCTCCCCTGCGTCTTCCTGAAAGCGCACTATCAACTCAATAAAAAAACGGTTTAATGGTTGCAAAACCCGGAGAAAAAGCCGCTTTTCATGGATTTCTTGGAGATCAAGGCTGTCAAATACCAGGCTCAAAATCTTTTCTACAACAAGAGCAACTCTATTAAGTGCACTCAATCAAAACGGGGCTGAAGGTTCCGTCAGCGAAGCAGCGGCTGTAGGAAACACATTTCATTAGCATCTCCAG
>NW_010527386.1:460-2068 GCF_000687285.1 Phaethon lepturus
GAGGCGGGGCGCCGAGAGGACCCCCCTCCGAGCCGCGGCCGCTGCGCTCCCGCTCAGCTGCGAGGGATGAGATGTGAAGGGCGTCTTCAAAACCCGGCCTCGCTGTCTAATGGGCTCCCGTGGGGAAGAGGGTGATGGGAGCCGTCCCCTGCGGCTCCGAGGTGAGATATCCCGACGGTGGCCTTTGCCCGACGGCAGCGCGCACAGCGGCTGGGCCCGCGGCGAGGGGCTGCTCGGCCGGGGACGACGCTCACAAATACACGTCGAAACCCGCTGTGAGAAACGCGCTGCTTCCCCACGCAGCTCCTCTCCCGCCCGCGTTTGAAGTCGAGCGGGACTTCCGAGTGTGCACTGCTCCAAGGGGCTTTTGGGGTCTTTGGTGGGACTTTCTGCAGCCGTCGGGTGAAGGGGACGGGCTGCTCTGTGCAGGTAGACCAATGCTGAGATGCAGATTGGTTTTTCATAATAATTCCCAGGTACATAATGAGAAAGCGGTCGCATTTATAAACGGCCGGTTGCTTTCAAATCGTTTCTCTGCTTCCTGTCCCAGACTTGCCATTTGCTGAAGACTTGAGGCTTTGTGTTCGTTTACCAACTAATTCATTGTACAGAGGTGGGAAGCAGCGTCCACCGTAGTGAAGGTCAGCGCCATCGGCTGTTTACCTGTTATTTAAAAAGCTTAACAGCATTTGGAAACAAACTGCGTGGGTGCTGTAGGCAACGAAAGCACCTCTGCGAGACGGCTCCCGCTCCGGCAGCAGCTCCCAGTGGCCGGGGACAAGGCATTCGCGGGAGTGAGACCGGGTCGCTTGGCTTGGCGGTGGGAATCTGGCGTGGAGGTCTCCAAACCGGGTACGGCAGAGCCCAGCCCCGCATTCACGCTTGGATTTTCGTGACGTAGCGAGCCGAGCGCTGACAGACATTCATCACCTCCCAGCATGGATGAACCTTCCATTCCCGGCTTTCCGCCGGTTTGCTACCCCTCTTCCTCACCCGTGAGATGTTCGACGGAGACGCCCCAAGACTCCTCCGGGGGCTGTTGCTTTTGCCTCCTGCAACAAGACCCATTTATTAAGCTTCCATAAATGTCTTCAGCTGGTAGCTGGTGCGCGAGAGTGGACTATGCCAGGAGGAGCGGCTTATCAAATGTCACGCAGATCTGATCTCAGGGGAAATGTACTTCAATAATTAAATTAAACGGAAAGCCCTGGAAGAAAAGCCTCGGAGGCTACGGCCTTCTGTTTATCTCCAAAATACACACGGAGCGGGAGCTGGGAACGGGAGATGCCAGAGGGCTGGTCCAGGTCTCTGCTAGTCTTAACCGCGCGTCTCCGGGAATCGTGGAGCATCTTACAGAATCAGAGCAGTTTGGGTTGGAAGGGTTACGGCATTGGGCTCCAACCGTGCCAGCGCGGGAGAAAGCGTTCCGCGAGGCGGCCGGAGGGGCAGGGGCTGCTCCTCCTTCCTGGAGTTACGGCACACGTGGTTATTCACGTGCGCCGGATGGGCCGGGCTCCGCTTTTCTCACCTCCTCCTGGGCGAGCCCCCGGAGCTGTTGATCGTGGAAGAGGGGGACGCAGCCGGTGCTGGCGTTTTGGCCTTGGCAAT
>NW_010527386.1:2083-2378 GCF_000687285.1 Phaethon lepturus
TGGCGTTTTGGCCTTGGCAATACCTGCCCCAAAAAGCGAGGCCTGCGTGTTTCTTGAGAGCGGGTTTTGCAAACCTCGGCCGTGTCGCTGGGCTGGTGGAGCCGGGGCCGCGGTCCCCGCAGGGCAGGGGCAGCGGCGCGGTTTGCCTTTGCCCACGGTGCGTGCCCGAGGATTCTCGCTTCAAATTAATAGATGTGTTCGGAAAGAAAGAAAAATAATCAGAGTCTTTTCATGGATAATTTGCACACAGAAAGAAGGGGGCAAATGAACTAAATAAATCCTTTGCTGCGGCAGG
>NW_010527386.1:2706-3030 GCF_000687285.1 Phaethon lepturus
GGTCCCTGTGTGCCGGCGCTGCGGCGGCTTCTCTGCTTTGTGCGTAACGCCCTGGCCGTCCCCACCACTGCCGGGAGCCGCACGTGGGTGTGAGGGAGGTCAAGGATATCTCGATTAACGCGGGTTCCTGCCTGGGGCGTTCCCGGGACCCCTCCTTGCGACCGGTGTCTGCACCGCGTGAGAAACATCTCCTTCCCCAGCTATATGTCCCCTCGTCTCTGCCGACGCCCCTTTTCTCAGCGCGTCACGACGTACCGCTACGTCGCACGCTGTGCAGTTCCTGCGTGCGCGTGCGCCTGGACCGGCCTTTCGCTGGAGTTATCC
>NW_010527387.1:0-9520 GCF_000687285.1 Phaethon lepturus
AGGTGGGCTATAAGATGACAGGAGGCAGGGTGATTTTGGGGAGCCCGTTCCTGGGTGGGAAATGGGTTAACAGGGTGTCCATGGGGCTCCCCGTTTCGCAGGGGGCTCCTCTCTTCCCACGCCCCGGCTCCCGCGCCTGCTCCGGCCTCGCTCCTGCCAGCTGGGGAGGTCAGCGATGAGACTTGTCGCTCCTCAGCAATGCGGAAAATGTCCCCCAGCCTCTCGAGTGACGCCGCGCGGGGAGGAGAGGCCGAGGCGGTGGGAGCTGGCCTTCTGCTAGCTCGCTCCTCTGGGCGCCCTGCTCGTCCTCTGCTCTGCCAGTCCCCTGCACCCATGGGGACCCATCCAGCTCACCAGGGTGCCTCATTTTTGGGGTGCTTTAGCTGCGGTGGGGACCATGCTTGACCCTGGAGCCAGCCCTTCCTCTTCCCTTTCTGTGACCAAATCTCACACCAAAATTCACCTCCAAATTTTGATTTTGGCCACAAGAATTTGCTCTTCTGCAGCATCCAGGGAAGTGCCTGGAGCTGCCAGAGTTCCTCCAGGTTTTTAGGATGGAGGTGGGTCCAGACAATTCAGCCCCAGGCAATGCAAAAGGATCCAGGGGGGCAGGATGGGGTCCCCACTATGGCTCCTGCCTCAGAGCCAGCCAGCGATGGCCTCCAGGGGTGGCATGAAGCTGCTGGTGTTGGGTGCCATTGTGGGCACCTGTGGCTCTTGTGGGTGGGAAGACACGGCCCTGCTGCACATCCTGGGAGCATGTGGGATTTCCAAATGTCTGCCTCTAATCCTTGGGGGGCTGCTTAGGATTTACATCTGATTAGCAGGGCGATTTAAAGGCCTACCAGCTGTTGGGTCTGCAGAGGAAAATGTGCCATTTCCAGTCGCTGCTGAAATACGTCTTTATCCCAAAACTGGGGTTTTTGGGTCCGGGATGGGTTTTGCACTTTATGGAGCCAGAGCTTGCTGGAAAGGTCATTTATGCTTCTGAGATGGGGTTTGGACCTGGTGGACCACCTGGAGGCTGTGCCAAGGGCTGATGATGTTCCTCTTCAGAGGGCTGGGCTGTCAGGACGTGTCCCCGGTCATCCCTCCTGTCTGGCTGAGCCTGAGGATGGACCCAGGATTGGGATGGGACCTTCCTCCATGCTTCCCTGCTCGCACTTCTGTTAAACACAACATTAATCTCTCACTTGATGTTCAGGATGGGGCTGGATCTGACCTTCCTGTGGGAAGGGAGGAAGAGAGAGGAGCCCATCATGAATCCCCAGGCAGCAATCCGGTTGGATTCAGCTGAGCAGAGCCCCACAGCCGCTTCCTGGGCTTGTGTTGGATGATGAGCTTTAATCGACCTTGGCTGACCTTGAATGCTGCTCTGAGAGTAAAACAGGGTTTGTCATTCAGGATGCCCAGTTCCGCCGGGGCTGGGGCTGTGTTGGGACGGGAGCTGTGCAGGCTTCACGACAGCTCGTGGGACTAAATGCATCCCGAGGACTGGAAGCGGGACCCCTCCCATGCACATGCTCCCTATTAAAAATGCAGGGTGTTTTCCCCAAAAACTGTGATGTTTCAAGGCAAAGTGGGTTTGTTGGGTTGTTCGCAGGACTCTGATGGAGGATTTGAGGTGCTGTGGTTCCTGTAGCGCTGTGACTTTTTAAAGCCCATTTTTTAATGTAGTAATGATCATCTGCAGTACTAGTGGGGATGGAGAAACGTCCAAACAACCTTGAGGAGGGAACGCTTCCAAATGAAACCTCCACTTCAAAGAAATGTCAAAATGCGGCTCCCTCCTCGCAGAGCAGAATTGCCTTATTTTTTAAATGTCAGCATTTCCCAGAGAACAGCAGGGCTGTTCCAGCCCAGCCGGAGCTGGGAGCTGCGTTAGCGCCCGGGTGAGACTTTCCTGCGGAAAGTGCTCCAAAGGTGCAAATCTTCCTTGGCAGGAGTGAACAGGATCCGGCAGGTCCCATTCCCGAGGCTGGGCTTCCCGCCTGCAGGCTTCTGGGGCTCCAGCAGCCCACGCTGGGGCAGAGTTAGGCCCCAAGCTTACGGTTATTTTTATTGCTGTGTTTATTACCTCTTAAATTAACCTCCTGGAGGCGGGTGCCTTTAAATGGCAGGGAGGGGACCTTGAGCAGCCTGTTGCCGTTGTGCAAGGTGCCTGTGCTCTTGGCTCCCGCTGGGTGCAAGGTGTGTGCCGCGGGGAGATAGAGATGCAAATTCAGGCTGGGCAGCCGGCTAGGCTCGGCTTATGGCCCCGCACACGCGTCTCGCCCTCTTGAACACGCCTCTGCGCTGTGCGTGCTGCTGACCTACTTTCTCTGCTGGGGATCCTGCTGCAGGGCTGGCTGCGGAGGATGCTCTGCCCTGTGGTCCGTCAGGGACCAGGAGCGGGGAGCAAGCGGCCAGCAGCTCTCCTACATACCCAGATAAATAACCCGGTGCTGCAGGGACTTGGGAGCAGCACGGAGCAGCAGGACTCCTTGTTGAAGGCTAATAGCCGGATGTCCCAAGACCTTTAATAGTTATTAATATTTTCAGCTAATAAATGGCCCATGACACCAGAGTTATTAATTAATGAGCTGGAGTGCCAAGACTTGGCCCATGACAAGTTAATAGCTAACACCCACTAGGTAGCTAAGCCTAAGACGGGGACCTGGCTGTGGTTCGCTTGTGGGAGCGACACTGGTGTTGCTGATCAGCTTCTGCGTGGACCTGGGTGATCCTGTGTGTCCGGGGGGTTGTTCGCCCGCTTTCTCAAAAGAGCCGCTTCCAGATGGGACCTTATTTCTCTGCAAACACCGTGGGAAAGGGATCCCACTGGCCACAATGATGTTCTTAGCTGGAGCTAATCTGTGTCTAGTCCTAATCGCCCACTGCTTAATCTGCTTGCTGGGGATTTTGGGTACTGATGCGGCCTTGGAAAGGTGTCTGGGACCGACCACGCTGCAGGGCTGGCCCCGGGCACCGCTTACGGGGTGGGGTGCGGTGCTGGGAATGGCATGGGGGCTGCCACTGACTCATTCCTGGGTGCGTCTCCATGCTGGGCAGGATCAGCGGGGCTGCGTTGGGGGCAGAGCGAGCCCCAGGGCGGGCCCAGCCCTGCGGGGAGTGAAGATCCCTGATGCGGATGGGGTGCCTTGTCCTTGCCAGGCTGCTGTTTCTGTAAAGCTCAGCCCTAGGCAGGGTGGGAGCTTGAACTTTGGAGCACCTGGGTGTGTGCAGGGGCTGGCGAAGGTGCCCTCCTGCCCCTGGGCAAACGGCATTGCCGGAGGATTACTCACGGGGCAATGTGCTACACGAGGATCCTGGAAATCACGGAGGAGCTGAGGGTGAGGTGTTTCTGAAGTGCTGACGGCCTGGATTTCACATCTCCCTGCGGAGAAGCATCCCTGAGCGCAGCCAGAAAGCGCGTGGGCTGGGACCGCTCGGGGGAGCATCCCCCGTGTGAGCCCCCAAGCCCCATCCTGCTCCCAGCACTCGCTGCAGGCAGAGTCCGCTGGGGACAGGGCTGCCTGCGCCACTGTCCCTCCTTGGGATTTGCTGTTCTGGGAGCGAGGAGTTCTTGTTGGCCATCAGTAATGAATTTGCTTTCATGCTTGCGAGTGAGTGATGGGGATTAACACCCTTCTGCCCTCCAAGGGGAGAGGTAGGACGGGTGGGGGTCAAGATGAGATTGACTTTCCTGGTGTCCCCTCTCTCACTGCCAAGTCCCACTAGAGGCCCCTTGTTGACTTCAGTGGATTTTGGATCAAGCCCTCGAACATTAATAATAATGACTCATAAATCATTGCTTGCACCACCTGTTTGTCATGTTTCCGCCCACAATAACTATATCAAGTGTTTTTATAAGCTGAGCTGGCACGGGTTGTTTGTCACATCTGGACAGCATCGTGGGAGTGCAGATCTGGCCGAGCTGCAGTGTGTGGTTTTTCCTGGCTGAGGCGGGGAGAGAAAGCCACACAAATTCCTTCTGCACAGGGTTGAGTGGTTCTCCTGGGGTGGCATGTTGGGTCTGGATGGGTCCTGGGAGCCTGTTTGCAGTGGGAGGGCTTGGGCATGGTGTGAGCAGCAGAAAAAGGCTCTCAGGTATCCCGAATGTGCGGGGATGGTACATCAGGGCTTCATCTGTTGAAGCATTGGAAGATTGGGGTTGCAGCTGCCCCATTGTCCTCCAAATTGCTATGGAGGTGTCACCCCGTGGCCTTTCATGCTGAAAGCTAACAGATGCCATCTCGGGCAGCGGGGCTGGGTGCAGGGGCTGCCTCCCCATTTTCTCCCTCTCCTTGCAGCCAAAGCCTGAGAACGCCATCACCATCGCGGTGTCATCACGAGCGCTTTTCCGCATGGAGGAGGAGCAGAAAATTTACAACGAACAAGGGGTGGAGGCCTACGTGAAATACCAGCTGGACCACGAGAACGAGCCCTTCCTCCCTGGGGCTGCCTTCCCCTTCGTCAAGGTGAGCAACCCACCTAAGCTGAGTCTGCACTGTAGTCCTGACCCGAAAGTTTTGGGGAGAGGGGAGTGCTGTGGGGTGCTTGCGTGTGGAAGGGATGGGAAATGAGCAGCGTGGCAGAAGGGATGTAGCCACAGAGCAAACAGAGGTCAAATAAACCTCCTGGCAAGTGGTGTTGCTTCTTCCAGGACTGAGAAAGTGCTGAATTTTCCAAATTGGCAACTGAGCCCAAGAATTGAAGAAATCATCTCTTTGGATCATATTTAAAGTTTCCCTTTAGGGAATTATCTCTTTTTTTTAATTACAATTTATTTATTCTTTTAAATTGGCTGAACTTAGCCTTGCTACAGAGTCAGCCACTTTCCAAGTTTGACATGTTGAAATAAGGCATTTCAAACTTTAAAAATATTTTCCAATTTCTGCCCCAGTTTCACTGGATTTAGTGCAGTTTTGCATGTTGGCCCTCACTGAAGCAACCTCTTGCCTGTTCCCAATGTATAAATTAATCCACTTGGTGGGGAGAAACTTGTTCTGTTTCCGATTGCTTGAAAAACATTTATCTGCAACTTTGAGCTAATTTCATCTCATCTCCTAATGAAAATTTGAAACCTTTTGTGTTTGAAAATAGAAGAGTAGCTATGTGGTTATTTTCCCCCAAAATCAGTCTCTTTTTTTTTTTTTTTTTCCCAGCTAAAGCTGCTTGCTGATGTCAGCTTGGCTCAGGGTGTAGTTGGGGTTGGGTCAGATCCCTGGTTTTGGTGAACAGAAGTGTTTTGCTCAGTGAGAAGGGGGTCAGGGCCATGTTTGGGGCTCACTGACACCCCTCGCCTTGCCCTGGGGTGCTGCAGGCGCTGGAAGCGGTGAACACGCAGCTGCGCAAGCTCTACCCTGACAGCGAGGAGCTCTTCGACATCGTCCTCATGACCAACAACCATGCCCAGGTTGGGGTTCGCTTGATCAACAGCATCAACCACTATGGTAAGCCGAGAGCAAAGCTGTCCTTTGCGCGGGTGCTGACGGCGTTTGGGCAGAGTGTTATTGCTTGGCAGCAAGATAAGGAGACGCTTTCTCCTGTCTCTTCCTCCAAACCACACACTGAGCCCACTTCTCCCAAATTTCCTGGGTTTTAAGTGGAAGTTGGCTGGTGGTGAGGATGCTCTGGCTGCCGGCCATGCTGTTGAACGTCAGTACCGAAATTAGCCCCCATCCTGCTGACTCTTGGGATGCCACAGGGGAGCAGCGTCAAGGCTTATTTGGGGGGCAATCAGGCTTATCCTGGGGTCCATCTGCCCTCAGATCTGTTCATCGAGAGGTTCTGCATGACAGGAGGGAACAGCCCCATCTGTTACCTCAAGGCCTATCACACCAACCTCTACCTCTCCTCCGACGCCGAGAAAGTGAGTGGGGCCATTGAAGAGGGTGAGTCTGGGGTCCAGTTTGGGGGGGGGCAGTGGGGGGAGCCTGGAGCCCTCAGGGGGTCGGTGCCAGGAGCAATAGCTCCAAAATCCCTGTCCCTGTGTTGATGTGCAGCTAGGGTCTGCCTTGTCCCACGTCCCATCTGTGATGCTCCAAAGAGCCTCTAGTTTCCATAGAAATAAGGCTTTCCTTGAGCTCTGCAGCTCTTCCAAGGCAAAGGCACTGTTTTTCCCTGTTAATTCTTCTATGCAAAGGGAGGTTTGTCATCTGGGGATGTGTTTTTGCTGTAAAAGGTCTCGGGGCCAAGCTGCAGGCACTACCAGGTGCGTGCATTTCCTTGCAGTGTTCCCTTCCAGCCCATCGTGTTTTGCTCCGCTCCTCAATGGATAAGCCATGAGGCCAGGTCCGTGGGTAACTGCCACCTCTTGCCTCACGCTTTGCCTCCACAGGGATTGCTGCAGCCACCATCTTCAGCCCCAGCAAAGATCTGGAGGTGTCGGAGAACCAGCTGCGGGTGGCATTTGATGGTGACGCCGTGCTCTTCTCCGATGAGTCGGAGCAGATCGTGAAGGCTCACGGCTTGGACATGTTCTTTGAGCACGAAAAGGCTCACGAGAACAAGCCTCTGGCACAGGTAGTGCTGGGGTGCAGCCAGAAAAAGCCTCTGGGAGAAAGACATCCCACAGGGATGCTCTCGCCTCCGGGAGCAAGTCAGGGGTTGGCACGTGGAGCGTGAGATGGGGTGGGTCAGCAGCCCACGGGATGGCTGCGGCTGGCCCCTCGCTGTTCTTTCTGGGGGCTCGCAGGGAGAAGGGGTTAGCCAGCATGTCTGGCTCTGCTGGGACTGGGTGCCTGGAGGAAGAGGTAGCACGGAAGTCTGCAGAGCCATGGTTTCTTCTTGCTTTGGCAGGGACCCCTGAAGGGCTTCCTGGAGGCCCTGGGGAAGCTGCAGAAGAAGTTCTATTCCAAGGGGCTGAGGATGGAGTGTCCCATTCGCACCTACCTGGTCACTGCCAGGAGCGCGGCCAGCTCGGGAGCCCGGGCCCTAAAGACTCTGCGCAGCTGGGGCCTGGAGACAGACGAGGCCTTGTTCCTGGCCGGGGCTCCCAAGGGGCCGCTGCTGAAGAAGATCCGTCCTCACATCTTCTTCGACGACCAGATGTTCCACGTGGAGGGAGCCAAGGAGATGGGCACTGTCGCTGCCCACGTGCCCTACGGCGTGGCCCAGAAGCAGAAGCGGCCGGCGCAGGAGAAGCAAACCCCGAACAGCAAGTAGCGGAGCTGGCTGATCCCGTGGCCCCCGGCGTGCGGCACAGGCTTCGCCCGGGCTCGTGGTCTGCGAGGCAGAGGGCATTTGCCCCGGCAAGCGCAAGGTTATTCCCCAGCCGGAGCCTTGTCGGGGGGCACGGACGGGGGAGGGGGCTGACGAAAGGCTTCCTTTCGCCTCTCTATTCGTTGCAATGTCGTGGCGTTGTCCCCGTTCCTCGTGGGGCCGGCGGCTCCCCGCGCCGGGCAGCCCCGTGGGCCGTTTCCCCGTTCGTTCGTGCTCTGCGCTTGCTTCGGGCAAAATCCCTCGAGGATGGATCTTTTTTTTTTTTGCGGACTGTTTGTGCCAGGCAGGTTTAACCTACTGACATTTCTTTAAAACCCCAGGTAATTCCCAAAGCCTTTGATTTACAAAGCAAATGTTGAGGCTGAACTGTTGAACTGGAAAGTTGGGAGCACACAAAAACCCTCCCTGCAGCTTTGAAACAAAATATTGTCCCTTTTAACTAAAATTAAACCATAATATTGTTCCTTCACAGACCCAGCCCCTGCTCCCCAACGAACATCTTTCATGTTTTTGTCCTTTCACCAAGATTTTGTCAGCTGAACAGCTTTCCTTTCATGCACTAAAATTTGGAAAAATGGAAACAAACACGTATATTTAAAAAAAAAAATAATCCTGTTTTGGGCTTGGAGCTTTGGGCTAGTGTATTGTTGGCCCAGGTTTTTAAATCTGGGTTTCACAGTTGCATGAGTTAGCGCTTAAAAATCATAATCTCAGTGAGGCATCCAAAGCCCAGCTCTTGTGTGAGCTGCCTAGGGCTTGAATTAAGTTAAAAGCAGGCCCTAATATTAGGGATATCATTTGAAGTCCATTTAGGTAAATCTGCAGAGAATTTCGGCCTGGGGGGTTTAATTAAAGGATTTTTTTTTTTCCCCATTTCTAGGCTGAGCCCGTATGAGTTGATAATCTTTTTCTCCTCAGCTTCTTAAAACCTTTGGTGTTTCCTAAAATAGACATCTCTGCTAGTGATAGTGTGAGAGAGAACCAAATCTCTGATTAAAAAACAGGAAGATAAATCAATTGGAGAGCTGCTCTGAAATTGGTGTGAAAATCACCCTGACATTTCTGCACAAAGCCCTGTCCCAAAGGACTCTCTCAGGAGAAAAATTTAAAGATTACTTCTTTCTTGTAGGTTTTTTTTTTCTTTTTTTTTTTTTTTCTTTTTTAGGCAGTACGCCCCATGGTGGGGCACGAAGGATGCTCAGTGTTATCAGATAGTAGTTTTCTACAAACACCAACTCCAATGGGCTGAAGTTTTCTGAGGTATGTGTCTGCCTCCGGCTCAACTTTGCAGGGAGGTTTCAGCTAAAACAGCTCAGCCCTTCCCGACAGCGAGGCTAGAGCTCGAGTTATCGCACTTTTGACGAATATATAAACAAGCTAGTGATGCCTTTGGTGGTTCAGGAGACTGTTTTCTCATTGCACTAAATCCTGCTCTAGCAGTGAAAAGCAAATTGCACTTTTTTCCCCCCTGAACTATTTCACTTTGAGAGACTGTTACTTGTCACGTCTGGGTGATAAGCACCTTAGAGGAAGGTCTGAACTCCAAACAAACAAAAAAAGTCTTGAAAGAAATGAGTATCGCGGTAACACATCTATTAATATACAGGTTTATAAAAAGGTCTCCTCTTTTTTAACGTGAACCCCAGGTATTGGGATCTGAACTGTATCTCGGAGACCTTTTTGGCAGCTGGGAGGGGGAGAACAGCCTGGCCTCCTGGTGAACATTTCCAAGGTGTTTCCTGAAGATCACACCGTGGAAGCCCAGCCAAGCCCAGCTCGCAAACAGGCTGCACCGGGGCCGCCCGCCAGCCCGGGAGGTGACATTGCAAGAGGAATAGGGCTGTCAGCAAGCCCTGAGGACCCCCCTGGCCCGGGCAGGGTGCTGGTGGGATCGGGTGCAGGGCGGTGCTTGCGCCCGGTGCCGTGGGGGATGCGCGCTCCGGATGGGGCGGGTGGCAGGGCTGGGCGGTGCAGGAGGAGATGCCCTGTCTGAAGGCGCTGTTAGCTCCGGGGAAGCAGTCTGTTGTGGTTTCGGGGCAGGGCCCTGGGTCTCAGCAGCTTTCACTGCTGCCTTTCTGCGCCCCGAGATGCCGAGGGAGCTGGGTGCAAGCTGGGGGGCAGGGGCACAGTGCAGGCAGGAATTTTAGTGACTCTGCTTAGGGACCTCCTGCTGCCAGGGCAGCTTAGGGGCTCGCTGGGAGACACGGGGCTCGGGAAACGGCCCCCAGGTGAGGTGGACGTCCCTTTGCACCTCCTGAGTCCTTCCTGTGTGTGGAGGATTCTCCATTCCTGCAATGGCTGGGCCACTTTCTTT
>NW_010527387.1:9551-13906 GCF_000687285.1 Phaethon lepturus
TGTGGCTCCTACGGGTTTTCTTCTCCTCCATCACTACAACTGGCAGATGTGGGTTTGCTGCTTGTGTACTCTTCTCGTGCGCCCATCCATGACACCCGCTCGGGCTGGGGGAGCAATGCGGTCCCCAGGACCGGCTGCATGGGATGGGCACATCTCCCACCCTGATGGGCCGGTGCGGTTGTGCCTCTTGTGCTGTGCTGGCCAACAACTGGACTTTCCTGCTGTGTGTTGTTGCTGTGGGTTTCACTTCATTGTCCTCCGACGGTTTTTCTTGTGAATGGGCTGCCATGTTAATGAAATCCCTCTGGGTGTTTTTCTGTAATAAACTGTGTTGGTCCCAGCCCGGCGCGCTCTGTTGTCATTCTCACAATGGGTTTTTTGGCTCCCTGGTGCAGCCAGCAAGAGAGTTTGGGGTCCCTGCTTGGGACCTCCCAGGTTTTATGGTGAAGGGGTGGGGGTGACGAGAAGGAAAATGCCCTTTTGGGATTTAAGGGAGTTCAGAAAATGTAATAAAAGCAGCTACCTGGGAACTGGAAACCTCTGGGAGAGGTGGGCTTCCAGAGTTGAGAGATGTGCTGTGATACAGCTGCCTCCCTCTGCTTCGTGAACAGGCTTTTATTGTAACCTGGACTCGTGATGAAGTCCTGGATAAAAATACAATTTGGCAGAAGACTTTTGTCAACTTGATCTTCTCCCAGCCAACAGGTGGGAGGCAGCAAAAGCTTTTTAGAGGAGATTTATTGCTGATGAAGTACTGGGTTTATCCAAATAGCAACACTGCAGTTCTGGTGTTAGCTCCTCCCTGCCAATAAGGAGAACAGATGGGTTAAGGGGAAGCAACAAATTCTCCATCCGTCACCAAATATAGCCAAGGAATGTCCATAGGCCCCAGGGCAGCATCTCTGCTATGGGTGTTCGTTTAAGGGACGGATGGCCCTCAGCAGAGAGTGTTCTTGTGCAGCCTTGCTTGCTGGAGTGCCTTCTGCCATGCCCATCCCCAATCCTGCATGTTCTTCCACCACATTTTCCTGGAGGAAAAATCAAATTCCAGCAGTTATAAGGGCCATGTCGCACCAGTGAAAGCCCAGGTGGGCCCGCCCAGCCCTGAGAGGTCAGGATGTCTACGCCAAAGCCAAGAGCTGCCGCGCATGTTCATGCAAAGACCACCCTGAGCCCTTGACTCACTCTTGGGGACCAGCATTGGCACTGGGTCCAAGGAGCCAACAGGTCATGGAAAGATGTGGGACAAAGCCATGCAGGGAGAGAAGGAGGAGGTTTGTGCAGTTGGGTCTGTGATGTCTTGTCGTTGGTTTGCTGCAAGCCTGAGTTCTTGTTTCTGTTGCCTGTTTTCTGAACTTTTTCCTTCATCAGGCATTGAAGGGCTTTGCAATGAGTGTGCTTTAAAATAATGAACATGGAGAAGAAAGCGGAGGCAGAGCTGATGAATTATGCTGCCACTCTGCTATTGTCAGCGCAGATGTTCACAAGGTAATCATGGCCTTTGAATAGCAAGAACTTCTTTTCATGACGAATCCAGGATTTAACCCCAAGAACTTGTGGAGCTTCTTGGAGAAAGTGTGACACCCCTGATGACCAACTGCATGGCAGAGAGGTCAGGCAGTGTGGATTCGACTCTCTTGGTCCTCATGTACATAGGGTAAGTCATTACATCTCCCTGCCTCAGTTTCCCCATCACCTTAACAGAAATCAGAATGATCCAGTCTGGAGGATGACTCCAGCTCCTTGCAGAAGAAAAGCAGAAATCAGGAGTGCTCTTAAGTGCAGAGAAACTCCCTATCTCTGTGGTGATGCTTGCATGCCCAGCAGTAGGTCCCAGTGTGTAAGGCTGTCCCAACATGGTGTTGGCCATGAGGGGTCCCAGGCTGTGCTGGTGAGGACTCCACCTCGTCCCTGCAGCACATTTAGTTTTACGTCCCTTCTGGAGTGCAGAACAGGAGCCAATAAATGCGAGCACGGACCTGCAGCCATCCCAGGAGGCTAAAATGTCAGGGCAGGGGACCTGGCGACAGGGTGACAGAAACACCCAGAGCTGGAAGAATAGATAAGAGGACCTGGCGGCAAGAGAACAAGCAAAGGGCACTTGCTATCAGTGCTAGTGGGGCTGTGCCAGGATTTGAACAGCCTGACCATCTCGTTCCTTTGACACCGCTATTTATAGCAGTGTTTGCTGATGCCTCTGTCACCGGAGCCTAAAATGGTTCCCCTGTGTGCACCCTGGGCAGCTGGGCTCAGCCATCCCGCGCTGGGGAGGCCACCAACGAAGCAGTGACTCAACGGAGCGCGTGTGAAGCTGCTCATCGCCCTGCTGACGGAGGAAGCCGGCGTCTCCCTCTGCCAAGAGGCAGCTCCATGCTGGGCCAGCTCCTTGGAAGATGCACCAGACGGTTTCTGTTTAAGGCCCCATCCCCTTGCCAGAAAGAGTCAGTGGGGTACATAGACCCACCTTCCACCTCGCTTCTTCCTTCTCCCCAGAACTGGGGCTTGTCCAGCTCTGTCTGGGAGCCAGTGGTTTCCACAGCTTGATGTTGGTCCTTAAGGTAGCTGTGAGGATAGCTCTGTGTGTCACCCACGCTGGTGGAAATAACCCTTTGGTTACTGGGCTGGAGCAAAATGCAAGAGGGCAAAGATCTTGCAACTGCAGAGCAAATAATGCCCCGTTCCCACCTGGAGATTCACCTCTTAAAAAACCGCTTCGTTTTCCCAGTTCTGCCCAGGCCAGTGAGCAATGGAGGCGGAGATCTCTCTGTCCTGGCATTTTCCCATTCCTGCAGCGAAAGCTTCGTTACCAGGGCTGCACTTCAAAGCTTTGCTGGCAGTGCTATGCTGGATAGGACCATGCATGTAATCCCACCAAGGAGGAGAGGAGGGGGTCTCCGCAGCCCTGGGGCTACAGGTGCCAGGCAAGTATGGCTGCACCCGCCCGGGAGCGATGGCCAGCCCCACGCTGCTGTGAGCTTGGCACAACTGGTGCCTAATTTTTTGATTGAACGATCTGAGAGGAGATGTGCATTAGTGTTTAAAAAAAACCCAACCAAATAAAATCCTCAGGGATAGCATCCTGCACCCAGGATGGAACTTCTGCTTGTTTTCTCTTAGGGCAAATTGCATGGTTATCCCTTCTCTCTGTGGCAAAAAGGGGATGCAGAGCCCAGGACCGGCTCTGAACTTTTCAGCTTTACTCGGTGGGAGCTCACGTCCTGCTGGCCGGCGGTACCCACGAGCAGCCCCGCAGCTGGAACCAGCCTGTCCTTGTCACCGCCGTGGCCATCAGCAGCGAGCAGGGAGCCGCAGTTTCCCCCTTGAGATAAAGCAAAACCCAGTCAGGGCCGTGCAAGTCAGCATCTGCAGGCAGCGGAGTTGACGCCGTCTGTCCCCCCCAAAACGGGGACCGCTACCAGTCACGACGCCCAGACCTGCCTCCTTACGAAACGCTGCCCAGAGGCGGCGAAGCCCTGAGCGAGGACCGGCAAAGTCCTTATCTGGGGAATCCTGCGAGAAGGAGGATAAATGAGGGAAAATTTGCTCTGATTGCCCTCTGAAGGAAAACTGGCTCCGCCGGCCCCGCGCGGCGCTCACTTTTGGGTTGCATCTGTCGGGAATTTGTGCGCGGGTGGAAGTGGTCGCGTGTGCTGGAAATTCACGCCCATCCTGGCGGGGAAGCGCTAACCCCGGGGAACGGCGGGGGCCCCGTTGCGCCCGCCACAGCCGTGGGGACAGGGACGGGGACGGTTGTGGTGCCGAGTGGGTGCCACGAGAGGGCGTGAAGGGCTGCGCGGTGCGGCGGGAAGGCGCGATGGTGGCAAGCGTCCCCCTCGCAGGCGTCCTTCGTGGGCCAACATGCTCCAAGTGGCCTCGCAGCCTTCCGCGGTGCCGCCTGTTGCTCCTTCTCCTTCGGGTGTGTGTTGGGAGTGTGTGAGCGGGCATCTCTGCCTCAGCACAGCCCCGGTGGCCATCTTAGCCCCCAGGCGGTCCCCAACCCACTACCTCATGGTGTATGTCCTCCATGGGGAAGGGCAGCTGCTTGAAGCCCACCAAGCTGGCAATGGGAAAGGTGTTCCTCAATGCCAGCTCCAGCATGGGGCACCATGTCCATAAGTGCCAGCGTGGCACTGAGGTAGAACTGCCATCTTGGGTGCTGTGGTGCTGAGGTGGGGCCGCCATCTTGGGTGCCGAGGCAGGGCCTTGGGTGCCACAGCAGGGTGGCCATCTCAGGCACCATGGCGGGGCAGCCATCTCAGGCACCTTGTCACCCGGGGTGACCAGGCTGGGGGTCTGGCGGGCCACCCCATATGGCATGGCCGGGGCGATGGGGGCCTTTCCTGCTGGCTGTATAA
>NW_010527388.1:0-8433 GCF_000687285.1 Phaethon lepturus
GGTACTCGAGTTGGCAGGTAGATTAGGTTTGGTCCTGGGAGAAGAGACTGCAAAACCAAAGGTTAAGCAATCTGTATTGTCACTCAAAGGAGCAACTTAGATTATTCTTTCCTTGCTTCTGAATTAGCGGCGGGGTATAATTTTTAACGCTCTTAAAGTTTGCCCCTTGCAATATATGCTGGTCACATTAAAGTCAAGACTTTGGTATTTTTTCTGTTTAATAGAACACTCTTTACCTTACAAGCAGCACAGACCTCCACTAACGAACGTATCTGGAGTCTTGTTTTTTCCTGGGGGGGGAGTGCGGGGGGAACAGCACAATTTTTCTCACCAACTGTCCAGGCACGTGTAAATAGTCGGTTGTGAAGTTTGTGTGTTCAGAGAAGAGCTAGTGAAGCGCCGAGTTCCAGGAGTAACGTAAGTGCTCATTGTAAAGGTGGCGTTTCTCGCAACAATCGTGCTTTGTCTTTTTAGCAGACAAGCTGTACTAGTTGCCACGGGTTTGTTTTTCTGATGGCCTCCTCTCCCAGGGAAACAAAATCCCCAGCAAGCAGCAGTGACTGCTAGAATTGCCGAGAGCAGAAATAAATGCACTTTCAGGACGGATCTACTAATAACATTTACCCTCCTTGCCCCCAGCCCATTATCTGTGTTTTGCACCAGTTGCATGGAAGCCTAAAAGTAACCAGAAGATTCTGAAACGTGAGCTGCTGAAATTGTTTCAGCCCTTCCCCACTGCCAAGGAGCTCGATCCATCCCTGGCATTACACCACGGTTAAAACCCAAACTTTTTCATTCAGCTGAACATGTACATTTTTCAGAATATACACACTGGATTTGACATAACCCAGAAATAGCAAGGTATTAATGCAGACAAGAATTTTACTGCTTTCATATACAGAGTATTTGTAACTTTCTTATCACATTTGAATTATTATTTTCTCATCTCTAAATGGCAGTCTGCCAGTTGCCTCTATCTCTTGAACTGCTCCTTTGTATGCTAGATCCAATACAAGCATCAGCATGCATTAATTTTTCTATTTTTGCACCGAGTACCAGCTCGTAAAATGACAAATATGATAGCAAAACCCCAGAATTTAATAGAGGCTGCTGATAATCAGAATCACATTTTTCCTGGTGAGAAGTGGAAAGATTCTGATGAGATCTAAATGGAGTAAAGTTCTTTGTCATGTGCAGCTTTGGGGCTTCGGATGAGCACTGATTGGAATTTGCCCTTTTTTTCTTAATTTGAGATACTAAATAACTCTGCTCAGGACTCATCTTGTTTTCTTTCTAGAGGAGAATATGCTCTCGAGAGACTTGCCATCTTCCCCACCTCCCCGCCCTCTCCCTTGTGGTTTTATCTCAAGTTCACATACAAATAGTTGTCTACCATTATTCTACAATGAAACATTCAGATTTGGCACTTCGGTCTCCTGCAAGATGGGAGGATACAAATCCACACCCCTTTTAAAAACAAAAAAAGGCTCCTTCATTTATACTTTATAGTTTGAACACTTCACAGTGCAGAGGGCTTATTCCTAGCTCAAGATCCCCCTCGGGAAAGATTTTTTTCCCCAACATTTTTCTGTTTCCATTCAGCCATAAGAAGTTAGGATTCAAATCCTTCCTTTCCCTATTTTTCTCCTTCATTATACGGCAGCAGAGCTCGCAGTATAATCTGCATCAAGTCTTCCTCTTCATTCTGCCTTCATAACAAGAGGGATTTTAAGAGACATGTGGAAGAAAGTATAGTTTGTACTGCTTACTGTAATGGAGCTAAGAGGATGATAGGCAAGAGAGACAGCAGCCATGCAAAGCAAGATTTCTGCAGGAATAGTTCTTATTATAAGTATTTAAGCATTGGATCCTCTTTCATGCTACATGATCACTAGCAGGGGTGTATCATCAAAACTGGTCAGGTATGCAACTGTGTTTTGGGACAGCAGAGCCCAATTTCTAATTGTAAGAAATTAATGTTTCAGTCAGTTATTTATTTTATTTTAAACCAGAGTCAGAGCAGGTTAAGATGACAATATTAATTCCTGCCGCTCTCACCAAAAGCTGAGATTGTCAGGCAGGACTGACGAGCTCTTTAATTAACAGTGGGGTTGGCTCTCCTTGGGAAGATCCACCCAGTGAACAAACTCAAATCTAAGAAAGGCATATTCAATTTAAAGCCCAAACGTAGTCCCAGAAGGAATACATATACAATTATCTACATAAATATTAAAATTAAAAGATACATATATATATAAAAACATATACCTATAAAAGGATAGTTAAAACAGCCTTGCACTTCCCCCTGCCCTTATTTAGCTGTCCTTATCAAAAATACTTCAGCATTATGAACAGCACAACTTTGGATAGCCTGCATTTGTCTTTAGTTTGTCAATTGTTAAAGAAATTGGACACGAAGAAGCACTTGGTTGTGTGACTTCCCCCACTATTCAGGGGTAGATAACCCTAAATAATGACATAACAAGAAGCAGGCTGGATTTTACCGTCCCAAATATCTTGCTCAGATTTGGTTCTCGCTCCTCCTCACCTTTCAGGCAGGCATTGCCGATATCGGAGTTCCTTCTTTTCCTTTTGGAGGGGGCTTTCAGAAGGGACTGTTTTGGCTGGTGTTAGGCAGGCAGTCATACGACCTGCTGCAACTCCTAAAGCAGAACTTCAAGGAAATATTTCTTACTGCAGCAAGAGCTGCAATTTCACCATTTTTCAGAAGGCAAACGGCATAACTTCTGGAGATGTCTCATGTCCAGAACATGTACCACTGCCATCTGCAGGAATATCAAGATGTGATCCAGCTGCGGTGCCAGAACTTCTCTGTAAGTACACAGACACGCAGTCACACCGTTGCTTCCTACTAAGATTTCAAGTTTGGCACTTGTGGCCCTGATATCAAGGTAATGCCAGAAAACGTTGCTAGCACTGCAGAGACCTGCAGTCACAGTTACCCTAGGGAGAAGGGTGACCTTAGCCAGTTGTAAGAGCTGGCGTTGATAAAGCCATTTACTTGCCAGGTATCTCAGATAATTTCCTGCCGAGTAAGGAAATATCCTCTCTATGGACCAAGGGTCACTGAAGCGCTGAAGATGTGGTGTGTTGGTATCACACTAGAAGTCTGCTACCAAAGCAGCTTTTCTGAGTCCCAGGGAGTCACCTCATTCCCCCGTAGGGCCATTCTCCTTTCTTTTCCATCACAACTGGTCACTCTGGTGAGTTTGGTTTACGGTCACTTCACGACTTGAAGCTCCTGCTGATTTCAATAGGAGTTAGGCCAATATATGTCTGATGCTTTTCAAAACTAATGTCTGAAATGCACCTCAAAATTAAAAAAAGAAAAAACATTTTCAAAATCAGGCAGATGAGAACAAAACCATATCAATGTCTATTCCACGCAGTTAGAAAGCTCACACGGAGAGCCTTGAAGCATACTTCAGTTATGATCTGGCTTGGTTTTGTGGTCTTTAGCTTAGTGGATGTGTCCCCTCTTCAGTCAACAAGGCTGAATCCAAGTTCTGTACAGAATTTTCTGCTAGCTTCAGAATTTTAATTACCTTCCTAGAATCTGAAAATGGGGGGCAGGGAACTCAAACTCTCACCTTTGAATTTTTTTGGGAACCAGAAGGTGCTGAACTTGTTGATCACTATTGTTTAAGAAGCTTTTCACTGTCATCATGATGTGCAGGAAACAAACTTTCACTGAGACTTAAAGTAGTGGAAGTAAAGCTCTAATTAATTTCAGGAGAGCACAGACAGTCAAGTCAGACAATTATTCTTCAGGTTCAAAAGAGAAGTGACTGAAAAAGGCTTTGACTCATCTGTCATTTATGCTGCCCTGATATACGTGGACTACAGAACTCCTTCTGAGAGCAAACTCAGACTAAAGAGGAATTCTCAAAGCTCATTATACGGTACTTGCAAATGAGTCGACGTGCAAGTCTCTGATTTCTGGAGTTGGCAAACACTGGCTCAAATGCCGACCCCCTTGCACCCAGCCTGCATGACTAGGACATACACTGAGGAAATCAACAGGAGAGTTTTATTCCTCCTTAAGAATTCAGGGCAACAACAGAGCCACTTTGCACTTAACCATTCAGTAATTGCATCTCCGACAACTCTCAGACGTGTCTTTTCTCCACTGCAATGGCAAGCATGGTCATGTATCTGCAGTGTCCTACCCTTTTCTTTCCCTGGCCCTGAGAAGACCCTGTTAGTTACCCTCCAGGATGCCTGGTGTGGGTCTCCCCGTGCCTGCATGGCTCTGCCCGGGTGTTCAGAGGGACTGTCAGACCTGCGAAGCTGTACAGGATATTGCACCTATCTGCAAAGATTAACGTTGCATTGTCTTATTTCTGTCTCTGACTTAAAGAGCCCCAAACCCTCACCTCCCTGCTGCAACACTGTGGCTCAGCCCAATCCCAACAGGCATGTTCTGCACCACCGGCCGGCGGGCAGGAGCAGTTCCACAGGAGCAGGTTCTCTAGCCAGTGCCAGAGCTCTGCGTCACGGTCAAAAGGCAGTTCTTGCGCACCTTGAATTCGGCGGGGTGGGGGACAGCCAGCTAACGTTGCCATTCCTTTCTTATTAGTGTTTAAAGGTGGGTGGGGAGGAGAGGGAGAAAAGAAACGCTTTCATCTAGAAGTGCTTTTCCAAAGTGATGTTATCTGAACATGGAGGTTTAAATCCTCTGCTAACATAGACTGACATGAGTCAATTGCCTTAAGGCACTGTAGCTACATTAGATCTGGCCCAGAGCTTCTCCAGTCTTCTTTTGGTCATCAGATAATGTATCACTAGTTACTTTTGGCATCACTAGGACTCCTTCATTTCATCCCCAGGAGGCAAAAACTGATACGGAGTTACACGACTGAATAGGCATCCTCCATGTGATTTACTTTGTGATCACTGAACATTCGATGTATGAGCTCTGTCAGACTGAGCTGCCATAAAAATCAATAGCTGAGTCAAATTTTATAATCATGCAGTTAAAATGAGGAGGGAAACCTTCCACAGTTTCAACAGGGAAGAATCTAAGATAATAGCTTTGGTGTTTTTCTTAAGATGTACCTCAACTACATGGTTCTTCTATTTGAGTGTGATTTTTTTTTTTTTCCCAGCCAAATAGACCCATACTGCGTGGGCTGTTTACAGAGTGCTGGTAACCTCATCAAGGCTGTGTCTGATCACTATGCTGGGAGCATACTGGATGGGAAGGGGTGTATGCATCTCAAAATGCCCCAGAGGAACTGGCAATTTACAGCCCAAAGGGGCAGAAATCATCCTTTTAGTAAAGCTCTGCAGTAGGTTCCATAGACACCACATGGGATCTCCATCAGCAGGGGTTTCCAAGAAGAGAGGACGGGAGAGGGAGAGTGCGAGCACCAGCAAGCATATCGTCAGTAAGGGGTTAAGAATATAGTCTCTCCTGCTTTTTGGAGGAAGAATGGTCTAGATTTCCTGTGATCCTTTCTGTCTCAGTTGTGTGATTTTTTTATTTTTATTTTTTTAATGGATAAGGCCTAATTTATTCCTTTAATCCATGTCTGAGGAGCTACAGACTCCTCAAAGGTAAATCACAATTCATTTTGTGGTCGTTTTCTGGATTAGTAATTACATGTGGAAGAAAAACAAGCCTCTCATGAATTATACATAGTTATTGGTTTGACTTCAAAAGCTCTTGACATTGAGGGTATAAGTAATCTAATTAGTCTTTTGTACAACAAACCTTTCCTTTCTTCTAACAAGGATGGCACATTTTAATTATTACTGTGTTACCAAACCATGCCACAGATTAAGTAAAACCTGATGCAGTTGGTTGGCAACGTTAACATGGTATTTCCATGTAACGTAAGCACATTAATGTTTAAGTTTGGGGAACATACTCCTTCACAATTTCTGCCTCCTCTTCCACAGCCAGAGCCATGGAACAAAGTGCCTTTCTGTTGAGCAGGGCAGTGAGCATCCAGGAGACCTCGTGTACTTACAGGGTGTCGTTACAAACTTGTCTCCAAAGAACCTTTTTTCTGTAGTTCCCTAGAGGGAAAATAGCAGTCATGTATTGGGCTGATCTTCATCATACTGGTCACCTGTCTTTCCTGCCTGTGAAGAAGGGTATACACCAGCAGACAGGACTGTGGTCACAAAGAGAAGTTGGCAACATCTCACTGACCTTTGACTGTAGTTCTTGCATCCTTTTCTGATAAGTTAGTTCGCTATAGTAGTTGGTTGCCAGGTTTTTCTTCCCTTAAATATATAGCAGAACAAGGAACCACCCTCCCCTTGTCTTTACAGTTAGCACTTTCATGGCTTCTCTTATTTTCCTTTGATGTCATAACTTATTAATAGTCTAAAAATACACATTTTATTTCTGCCGCCTACAGCAGGGAATGCACCTTGTGTCGTCCTCAGCCTTGGAACTCCCATGTGTCCGTTTACGAACTTGTGAAGTCGCCACACCAATCAATGCATAAAGCCTTGTTGTTAAATAAAAGTTAGCACCGATTAAAGCAAACAACCCTCTTCACCACTGAAAACTACATATGCATCAACTCTCGCGCACACATACGTCTCTGTTGTCCTAAAAGCAGCGTGAGAGGAGTGCTTTAGGAAGAACATAGCAACTGAGCTGGGCCTGCTTTAGTGGTGGCACGGTTGTGCAAGCTGGTGATTAAGGCTGCGCACGTCCATGAGATACCAAACACTCCTGTGCCACTGTATAAAAACCGGAGTAAACTATGACTTGGATTCCTGTGCACAGAAATTTCAAGGAACCAACATTTGACCTGAATCCGGTACCTGGGACGCATCTCCAGCCAGAACCAGGGCAAAAAGTCCAGAACAGGGCTGCATATGCTTGATCCTGCTGTCCCCCAGATCCAGAATGGATACACATTCAAGCCACAAAGAAATCTGATTTATTTGACTGGCATCTCTTTGGGCATTCATCGTAGCACACTGGCAGAAAGGAGATGGTTTGAATTTCTGACCTTTCCCTTCTTCCAGGGCCCCACAACCACTAGAAAACTGGTTCTGGACCAGTCGGCACCAATGCTGCGCACAGTTACTTTTGTGTTTATTTGTCCTCATCTAACCCGCAGCCTTTGTTCAGTTTTCCTACACAACAGGATGGCTTGATCGGCTACAGTGATGGGCATAAAGGGTGTGGAGAGAGCAGGGAGAAGGGCTGCCCTGCCCTCAGCAGAACGGCTCCGTCAGCCTTCGTTGCCCACTGGAAGTTTCACACAGGCTTTTCTACCCCTGCCGTTCCGTCCCGCAGGCCAGAGGAGAGACGGTTGTGCCAGTGTTTACAGGAAGCGCCTCATCCCCTTTTGAATCCTTCCTTCAAGCCTCTCTTTTGCTTTAGCAGCGACACAAAGTGACAGCAGTTTGGCACCTGGATATCACTGCCATTGCCCCCATGCAGTGGCGGCTGCCCACGACCCTGGGGGCCTTGGCTGCTCATCTCCCTCACCATCGCCCATCTGCATGCCAGAGAGGCAATTCCACCTCCCTGCAGCAGGGACCGGCTTTATCCTCTGGACCTGGGCAGTCCCTGGTGCAGCAGGACCCCAGGCAGCAACACCAGCTCTGGGATCAGTAAATCCAGCCCCATCCAAGGGAAGTCAGAGCCTCTCATGGGACCAGGCTCTTAACATGCAGAAAAAGAGCTATCTAAATCTTTAATCAAGTGGGGTCACTAGAGGTTGTTTGAATTCATCATCCTTTGGACAAAGATTCCAATGCCCGACATGTTCAAAGGCTACAAGACCTACTTCTGACTGGAGTTCTGCAACTGAAGTTGGAGTTGAAGTTATAAATACACTTCAATAAACATTTTGTTGAAAAATTCCTCCCTCGGGAGGAGGAAATTGGTAGAGAAAGCTTCCGTGAATTCAGTCCAGATTTAGGATGCAACGGTGACCAAAGAGGGGGAAAAAAAAAGGGAAAATGAAAATACTTTGATATTTAGCTGACATTTGTTTTGAAAATTGCCAAATGAATGCTAAACCAAAGCAAACTTTCTGCTTTGGAGTCAAGTGAAACAGTTGCAGGTAAGGAGATCTCATCCTTATTTTATTAAGAAAACAAGTCCAGGAGAATTTCACTTTGAGTCTCCGATATTCCAGCTTAGCAACTGGTCTGAAAGCCCCTGCTTGTTTAGGCAGCTCCAATTGCAACCCACTCCCCCGGCTTGTTTCTAGAAGCAGAGCTCCGAGGAGGTTTTTGTTGATGCTCAAAGGGGAATGTTTCATAGGCTCAATTATAGGAGAAACTGCAAAAAACACCTCCATGTGCAATGTAAGAATGTAAATTTAAGTTATCCTTTATGTCTGTCATGGTTTAGCCCCAGCCAGCAACCAAGCCCCACGCAGCCGCTCGCTTACTCCCCCACGCTGGGACGGGGGGAGAGCATCGGAGGAG
>NW_010527388.1:8464-18020 GCF_000687285.1 Phaethon lepturus
ATTCATGGTTTGAGATAAAGACAGTTTAAGAAGTAAAGCAAAAGCCGCGCACGCAAGCACAGCAGAACAAGGAATCCATTCACCACTCCCCATGGGCAGGGGTTCAGCCATCCCCAGGGCAGCAGGGCTCCATCACGCCTAATGGTTTCTTGGGAAGACAGACGCCATCACTCCGAACGTCCCTCCACCCCTTCCTTCTTCTTCGTCCCAGCTTTATATACTGAGCATGACGTTATATGGTACGGAATACCCCTCTGGCCAGCCTGGGTCAGCTGTCCCAGCTGTGTCCCCTCCCAGCTCTCCGAGCACCCCCAGCCTGCTCGCTGCAGCCCAGCCCGAGCAGCTGGACTGTCCTTGACTACTGAGCAACAACTCAAAACATCAGCACCTTATCAACATTTTCTCATCCCGAATCCAAAACATAGCCTCACGCTAGCTTCTGTGAAGAAAATTAACTCTACCCTGGTTGAAACCAGGACAAGGTTCTACAACTAGGATAACTTATCTCAGCTGCATGGGCCTTCAGGAAAGCAGATATTCCTCCACTGCCAGTGACATTCGTAGAGCTGAAGGAGGATTAAGTGTTTGAATAATCACTTATCAACAACAGAAGAGAGGAACTTTCCAAGTAGGGCTGACACCTTTCTCACACAAAATATTACTTTTCTATAATTAGTGAAAAGGGAGGTAAATAATTGTTTCCACAACATAAATTCCACTGGCAGAAACAATATTTATCAAGGAATTGTACGAAATCCCATATCCTTGAAAGTCCATCCTTTCAGAATTAAGATGCTAATTTAAGTAAACTCAAAAATTTATTGGCTTGTCTGAATTTTACCCTGCTACCTTAATGAAGGCTATTTGTATAAACCATGCACTAGTTCAAATGTAAGGCTACAAGAATGATTTCTGGAATAGCGAACGCTGCCTGACATTAAAAAGAAGTTTGGAGAAAAAGAGAATTTATCAGTCACCGTGAGAAGAAATGGTGCTGGTGCTCTCATGCATTAAGGCTTTTTACTGCAGATTAAATTGGGATAGGTGGTAGTTATTCTGACTTTGGAAAATAAAGAAGATGCTTTTAACAGCTGATTCAGATCCTGTTCTCACTCCAGCTTGTAGGACTAGCAAGAATTTGACAATAATTCAATAGTCCTACATAGATGAGGCACCTGTTGAATTGGTAATTTTATTGCAGCTTCTATATCATCTGATCCTAATCCTCTTTTTTTGCCAGCAGTAAACAAATACACTAATTAGCACCAATAAAGAAAAGTTTACTTTGACTGGTGATCCAACAGCAACTAACTGCAGTGACTATATGACAATTTTCAGACAAATAAAAAACAACCCTTGGAATGGATAAATCAACTCTTCTGTTTCTATTTCTACCTCTTACGAAGTATTTTTACTTGTGCATCTAGTGCTGGATTGTGTGGAAGAATAAAAGAAATTTGGCTTTGGAAATTAAAAAAAGGGAGGAAATGCTTGCAAAGCTCAGATCTAGAAGAATACTGGAGCAACCGTTACCGAAGCTTCTTCCTCTCTTCCCCCTCCCACCACAGAAGTTCACTGCACACACACTTGTGCCCTGTAGCTGTTTTCTTGTACTCTCAGCTGTATCAGCTGGTGCCTGGGAGAGCAAACATAGCATTTTGAGGTGGCAGCTTTCCTGATTTCTACTGAAGTTAGCGTAGTTTTGGAACACATTCCCTTTCCCTCTACAGCCTGTGGTGCTGGTTTTTTTTTGGGGGGGGGAGGAGGAGGAGGAAGGGGGCATCAGTTGGGCTTGCTGTGAATTGATTTAAAAAGTTACCTGAAGTATTGCTCCTTTCTCTCCTTTCACTTTTTTTGCTTCAGGTTCAAACATGATATTAAAAAATAGAAGGCACATGACAACACAAGTTATATTTTGTATTAGATATTACCAGCAGATGAACTCCCAGCTGTCACAAACAAGTAACACTTACCATCATCTTTCCCAACGAAACTACTCATGATTACACTCCTAGTATTTGTTTTCTAACCAGATTCTGAAATATCTGCATAAGAGTCACTGTTTTGGTGACCATTCCTGGCACTAAGCGTAGATGGAAGGATAGCTGCAGAAAAACAAGAGCAATGTAGACCCGAATTTACGTGGCAGCGAGTTTTAGCAGCGAAACGACTGGCCGCAGGAGCCTGCTTTGCACCTTCCCTCTCGCTGCAGGTGCAGGGGGGACACACAAGCCCACAATGCCCTGATGTACTTTAGAATGAGGTTACAGCCACGTCATTTTTAGGGAATCGCTGTTGAGTATTAAGCGAAAGTTCCCCACTCCAGCCAGTACTGGTTGCTTTATTTAAGGGAAAAGGCTGCTGTGAGCTTCAGTTCCAGTTCTCTGCCCGTGCTGTCCCACTCGCACCCCCAACTGCTGTTCTCTGTTTCATGCCCTGCAACTTGTTTAGAAATTTGAGGTCTACCTAATTATTCTGAACTACTCAATACGAAGTTTGCACACCTGCCACAACAGGTGCAGGGGGAAGAGCCTTGGAATGAAAAT
Source organism: Phaethon lepturus (assembly GCF_000687285.1). Lineage (NCBI taxonomy): Eukaryota > Metazoa > Chordata > Aves > Phaethontiformes > Phaethontidae > Phaethon > Phaethon lepturus. The sequence continues at coordinate 11,011 of NW_010527388.1, forward strand.
ACAGAATGAAACATGGAAATGCTGTTGGAGGACACTGAGCTTTTTTTGTAAGGACAGCATGGGAAAAGCAGCAACTATTTTTTTGCTAGCACAGGGGCTCTCTCTTGCAAATAGCTACAGAAGCCATGTGTGAAATTTCGTCTTACATGGAATGGGAAGAGAAACTCTGCATCTTCACTGTCAGCATGGGCCATAGCCCTGCAAACATGTAAATACTCGTATTCCCAGAGCAGGCAGCGCAGATGAAGCTAGGCAAAGCCGTGGTCCTTCCACGACAAGCTAGTGCTCCTATGGCTCCGCTTTCCTGCTTTATCTTGCCGTGGCGGAGGGCCTAGCCCAAATCAGCAGAGTGTTTTTTTCTGGTAGCCTTTATATTACAACCATCACAGGTAGAAGGCAGAGTAAACTGCCTTCTCGGCAGCCCAGTAACTAGAATTCAGGGGATATAATGATAATACAATCCCATTGCTTGCTTGGAGGCCAGTGTTGCCTGCAGGTAGCTGCATAATTATTAGTATTTTGACAATGTTGGAACGACTGTCCGTTGTGCACTGGAAGACAATCACTTCCCTTGCTGAAGGGGAAGCCCTTTCCTCTCACCCTTTTGCACATTGCCAAACTACGTAAGAACAGTAAGCAACAGAGCTCAGCACAGATCCATTGGAAAAAGTTTACCTCTATAATTTTATGCTTTACTTGTTGTTGACTTACTGGAAGGACTGACTGCTAAAACAATGCTCAGATCACTATGATAAAATGTAGTTAGTTATTTGTATTACTTTCGTACCCAAAAGCCTCAGCCAAGAATTCCTGTTGCAGTGCCCAAGGCCTTATTTGAGGGACTTACCCAGCTGTCAGCTAAGAGTTCCTCCTTCGTGAAAGCAAGCATGGTTATTATGTGCAGCAGGTTCAAGTGAGAGTAAACTCAGCGCTCTGGGACTTCCTGCGGCTGTAGCTGTGTTAATGGATTGGTGCAGCAGAAGACTACGAGATGGCACGGGAAAAAAGTGTTTACAGGGAAGCAAAGGGCGGAGTCCAGGGAGTCATCCCAGCAGACAAATGACATCTAATTACTTGGGCAAAGCGTGCATTTTAGGTGGTTTCTTAGTTTATGCTCCCTCTTCTCCACTAACATATATAATAAGGAATGAGGTAGATGTATGGCGCGGTCATGGCAGGAGGAGAGGTAGAAAATTTTTTCATTTTCAGGACTACGTCAAACTCTTCATTTTTAGTTGTGTCCATTTTCTTTTCGTTTTCCACTGTGATCATCTTCCTTCTTGCCCGCTCATCTCTGCAAGTTCGTACAGTGTCCTAAGTGGAACATCTGCTTATCACTTATCATCTTTGTGCTCATTTATTCAGGATTCTGATGGAAGCAGGGCTCAAAAGAGAAAAAAGTCATTTTGGTTTTAGTTTATGGAAGGAATACCCACATCTGGGAACATCTCGCTTCCCTAAGAACGGATCACTTTGGAGTACACCACCTCAGCAGATAGCCAAGCATGCATCAATGGAATAAGGTACCTTCCTCATAGTTATCTGTACTGGCTGAAATCTCGTATCAACGTTTAAACAAAGAATGAAAGCCAAATATCACATGTGAATAACATTAAATGCTTTACATCTCTTGTCTTATCTCTTTAGAAGTATTTTTAATTGATAGAAGTACTTCCTATTGTTCATATTTTTGTATTTTATGTTTACTGCAATACTTTTCCATGGAATGAAAGCAACTGTTGTTTGCACAGAAAGACAAAGCTATTAAAAGCTATGTATCCACATGAGCATTTACCTAGGTATTTGTATGGCCCCTGGCTACGTGAATGTGCTCTTATACAATAGGATTTAGTAATCTGCAAACAGATTTAACAAGTGCCAGCGAAGAGCTCCCTAAGCAAACCTCCACACATGACAAATCAAATATACAATTCAAAAATAGAAACTCAGTATAAGGTTAATAGAGTTTTACGGAAAAGAGATTCCTCTGTTTTGTTATATAAATCCCTGAAGAGTGAAGGAACAGAGGAAACCGCTTGATAAATGACCATAGAATTTCTACCCTGGAGTAATTCAGTGACTCAAGAACTCACCTGAGACACCACATACCCAGGTTCACAACCTTACCATGTCCTATTCTGACAAGAGCTTTGAATCCGTGTCTTTGGCCAGGGAAGCCCTAATCACTATTTGCTGCTCTGCTTTTGTATTCTGGTAGTGGCAAGAATTTAAGGAAGTTTCATGGAAACTTGCTCTATGAGAGGAGTCTGTTTTTGGTGAATCAATATTTTTGTATGGAAGCCTGATATATCGAAAAAATCCTTATCAGTTCTACTCCCAAGGACACTAAGGGACCTTGGAGCCAGGGTGTGCAGAAGGAGGCTCTTCCAGGCATCCTGCAGCGGTCTGAGGCTGGCAGTGCAGCCCCCTCCTGCAGGAAACAGAAAACCAGCATGAAGAGAACTGTCACCAGTAAGATGGGCTATAAGACTCCATCCTAGTGGATATTTAATGTCTGAGGGAGCACAGGAGAGAAAAAAGTACCTAGTTCTTTAGTTGTAGGTAATAGATGCAGGTTACTTGAGATTCTGTGATTTGGGTTTAGGTTTGAGAGAAACAGGGGTGGAGAGAAGATAACATTAAATCTCTGAATCACAGCAGAGCAAGGATCAAAAAATGGATGAACAGCTGGGTGGGTGCTATATGAAATTTACTGTAGGCGGAGGGGAAAATGGAAAGCATTCAAAGTGAAATTGCCACATGTGCAGCAGCAGAACCTAAAGCATGAGCGGCAGAGGCACAAGGAGGAGAATGAGCTTATGTTGAGTGAACTTGGAGTTATTGGAAATTGGAAAACTAGAGTCTTCAGGGAAGGCTTAGCCTCAGAGTTTTGAAATGAGAGCAGAAGAAAATGAGAAATTATTTGGAATAGAAGGAGAGAAATTGCAGCACCTTCTCTTTTATATTGAAGAAATAAACAAGAAAAGGAGTAGGAAAAGCCAAGGAGTAACACTTACACGTTTACATTAATGATAAAGTTGTCTTAAAGAAAAAAAAAAGAGCATCAAAACAGGACAAGAGCAGCCTGCAGATCATTTTCTGTGAAGATCTTAAGACCTGACATGACCTCTCACTCTTTGCTTTGGACTGAAGGTGATTCCCAAGCTTCTGCCTGCCTTGAATTGGGCATTTTGATAGCTCCACGTCATTACCATAAAAATTACTTTTCACTTGACCCGAAAACAAACAGGACTGGCTTTTACTGTAATAGGAAATGCTGGGATTGGTCTTGCAGCTCCTCAAAGGTTGGCAGCAAGAAGGTTTACCCCATCTTACTTAGGGGCCAACAACTTGGGACAAGTGCATAAAAATTTTTATCTCCCTGACGACTGTCACAACTTTCGTACTACATCTCCTCCTCCGCAGGGGAAGCACACCGCTGCGGAGACTTGTAACCTCTCGTTACTCACAAGGACCTCTGCCTAGACCAGTTACATTATTATTTCTGCAGCTTATCGCATTCATTTCTCCCCCACCACCCCTGCTTTGCACGCCCCCGCGGGAGGCACGCCCCCACCGTCACGGAAGCACCGCACCTCCTTGCCCATCTCCTAGGCGCTGCCAGTTCGATCCCCTGCTCATTTACTCCGTCTACTCCAGTGCCTTGGAAACAGCTTTTTGCCAGCTTGTTTTAGGTAAAAGCACATCATCGTCCCGTTCTGTGCATCGTCCCGTTCTGTGCGCTGGATTCAGCCCGGTGCACGTGACAGCCTGAGCGCACTAAAGGCAGATCCTCCTCCTCACACCTATTTCGGCAGCCAATAGCAGATCCACCCAAGGCTGTATTTAATGTGCGTTTTTCCTCTAACAAAACAACTCTAAAGCCATCCACCACTTGTTACCGGTGCTGTCAAGCTGAGTCACTTTTATTACTGTCTTAAAGAGTAGGTGGAAGATCATGGGGATCTTTACTGCTTTCAATAAAAGGAATTTTATTACAAGCTGCTGTTGCCTTTTTGTTCCCTGTTCAGCATATGTGGTGGTGCCATCTGATGTACTCACAATTAATTTATTCATTTCTGGAAAAAGACGTATTTTATTTTACAGCCTTGACACAGACACGTTGCATTTCCATGAAGAAAACGGATGCGTGGGATAAAACAAAACAGCTTCCAGCACTGGTCCTCTGAAGTCATTGATTTTAATTGGAACTCCCTTCCACAGAGCTGCCTTCAGAGGCACCAGCGAGAGATCTCCGTGGTGGAACCGCACATGCTCTTCCTCTGCAATGTTTGCTGGGCAGGCACCAAAATGTGGGTCCACAAATTCCATATCTTAAACCCACCAGCAGAGCTGGCACGTGAGAAGAGCAGGCATAACGAGTAAATGAAAAGAAGTTGTACTTTCTTCGCAGAGAAGGAAGAGTGAGGAGAAGGCGCTTGTGCCTCATGTTGAGACCCCCTGCCCCCAGCATGAAGCTTGCTGCTTACACCGGTCTGGCCCTGGTTGTCATCCCACTCCCGTTCAGACTCTCAACCTCCTTTGCTTTGCGACAGGTCAGCCTGGAATAAGCAACTCTATGAACAAGGACATGTTCAGGTGGTCGCACTGTGTTTGTCATTACCTGTCTGTGTATGACAATCATATATAGAAGGGAGAATGGAAGATGGCAAAGAGGGAGGAGGGAAAAATTCCTGCGGAGGGAGGTGGCACTGAACGCCTAATGGTTCCTGCCCAATTCTTTTCAGAGAGAAACACATCCCTCAGTATAATGCTTGCATCCGTGCATGCAGTATTCCAGCTCATCTTTTGCCCATTTTAAATTCAAGTTAGCAGGTAAATACGTGCTTACAGGCCAATAACCTGATCCCAAACCAAGGCAGCCTGTGTTATGGGCTGGATTCAGCCACATGGCACCTGCCAAGGTGCCCCCATAGCCATGCTCCCCACATGCCAGCATCAAGGGGGTGAGGATGCCTGGGGCAGACAGGGAGTCTAGACTCTCCTGCCCTGGGGTATGTGCAACCCTGCCAAGGTCATGCTGAGACTGTTTAATCCTATTAAAGCATAAGCAGGGAGTACATGATACTCATTAGAGGAAAACAGCCTCCTTTGTTCCCGAGATCCAAACCCCACAGCAGCAGGTGCTGGGGGATAACCCACCGTTACTGATCGCTGCGGGCAGGGCTTGCCATCCCCTCTTTCACTGCCTGAAGAAATCCCACAGCCCAGCTCTTCCCTCCCATATGAAGACACAGGTCTAGAATCCCTCCTCACCACAAGTGCCAGAGCTAAAGTACACGCATTTCCAAAGATTTGCAAATGAGAGGACCCAGCTAGTCCTCCAGCTGCTGCTTTACAGGCAGACCCCTGCACACAGAGCCAACAGCCAGTCATCACTGGCCCCACACAGGACCTCTCACTGTTGCAGTACCAAACAGACAAAAAATGGGCATGTCATCTTTTACCCACCATGCTGGATGTTCCCAAATCTCTCACTCTTGCTGCTCGCTTTTGCATGAACACATGAGAATGGCAGGATGTAATCTTCAGGCTGGGGAGGGGCCAGGTGGGGGAAGAAAAAAATTGGATAGTGTGCAAGTCAGCAAATATATCTAGCCAGGAACAGTAATCATTTATCAATGGTAGAAAAAAATGTGTAAGAAGATGGGCTGTACAAACTCAATCCAGATATTTTGTTTTGTGGAAGGTGTGGGAATTCCATAGCACATGGAATTTTGCAGCATACAGCTCAAATATGGGATTCAAGATTTCCAATGGTTTTAGCTGACCTGAACATTAATAAGTTTAAGAGATTAAGTCAAATATCTGAAAAATGAAGAAATTTTCCCCTTCCAAACCTGCTTATTTTTAAGATACTCGTGCTGCAGTGCAGCACAGAGGGTTGATTAGATATCACCTTACTAAGGAAGTGGTGAAATCAGCATTGTTACTTTTATTCATTCCACCTATAATGAGCTGAAGCAATTCCTCCCACTCTCATGCCATTCAGAAAGACGCAGCCGTGCGTCTCCAGGTAACCAGTGCCGGCACCGCAGAGCTCGCTGCAGAGGTGTGCCCGGGGACACATCTCCCAGGAGCTCACGAGAGGACCAAGAAGGAAGGGGCCAAGCCTCCTGAAGTGGTAACACGCCTGAACCTACAGCAGCCAACGTGCTTGTTTGCCCACCTTCCCCCGAGAAGCCTGGTGAGGATGTCCAGACACTGGACTGCTCTGTGTGTACGTGGGGCTATGTAAAGCAGAACACCACAACAAAACGGAAGGAGAAGCAGGAGGACAACAGCAGCAAGGGGAAGACAGACACATGCGTGTAACCAAGAACTAAATGGTTTTCATTCCTTCATGCGTATTTCCAGTCTTGTTTCTCTGCATACCCAAGCACTACAGCATTGCCTCCTTGTCCTGGGACTGCAAAAAGCCTGCACCCCAGTAATAACCATAAAACCTGTTCTTTAAGGAGACTGCCAGCTGACCCTGCTCCCCCCCATCAACAGAGCTGTCACTCTCTCCTCCCCCTTGATGCTTGCCCCAGGTAGCCCCCCTCTAGGTCTTCACTAAGAGCATCAGTTCACTGTGCTGCTGAAGGCGCATCCACAGATCTTTCCGTACTACCTGCATTCACTAACAGTCTACATAAACAAAGCAGAAGTCCCCCATTCTTTATACCCAGGAATTCGTTTTTTAAAAAAGTGGGGTTGTCTGAAACAAAACCTGACTATAATGTTGGGTGGGGGTTTTTTTGCCACAAAAATTAACATTACACAACACTTCCTCCACGCAGCCAATTGTGAGTGTTTTTTTCAGAGCCTGTGTAGCCGGTTATTTCTTAAGAAGGTGCTTTATGCGCTCTCCAAGGCAGTATTCATACTATCCTACAGATCCCTGCTGTTGCTATGGAAATCACGCCTCCGTAAGCCGGCGCGCAGATGCAGGTCCCGCTGCCGAGCACAGGGGCTACAGGTGCGCGTGAGTCAAACCGCTGGCGGGG